>NW_012113808.1:3166657-3186040 GCF_000951035.1 Colobus angolensis palliatus
AAAGTCTCCTTGTCCCTGGATGCTGTCTTCTATCTGAAACTTAAGCTCCAGCTCAGGATTTCTAATTAGATAGATGTTTTCCTCTACCGGGAGACACTGAGTCATTAGATAATTTTCTGACGATCTGCACGTACCTCTGAAACAGATGTCCCCTGCCACCACCAGCAGCACATAAACATTTAGACGTAGCTGAATTCCCCACAAGTAAGGCGATTAAGCAGGGTTGGGGTTTGGGATGTGTGAGCCATATCCTATCAGAACTAAAAGAGAAAGAACAGAATGTATTTAAATCTCCCTTCCCCCTCTTCTGTACTGCTTAAATCATTTCACAGAAGCATACTTAGAACTAAGCGGTGACTATCACCAGTGTTCTCGCTCTATTTCACCCATCAAGTTAAGCACCTTCTTATCGCAGCTGAAGTGGTGGTACGAAGAGGCTGGATCTTACACAGCCTGCCCCTGGCGGGATACATCCCCAGGGAGTTGACATACTTAAAGAGTAAAGCAGCTCATTTCATCAGATTAGTTTACACAGAAGAGAAAGGAGACTTCAGAGGCCAGTAGGCAAAGAGCCTTTTTGTTCTTTGTAATTTGACTCTGTAATTTGGTTATTATTTTTGTTTAATTCTACAAGCAGCCTGTGAGAGGAACTGACTCTGCATGGGGCCATCTTGTCAATGTTAACAACTCCTTTATTTATTTGCCTGGGAGAATCCTCCCATTTTGAAATATAGCATGAGATTCAGGGCTTATGTCTGCCTGGCTGCTGCCCAAGACCTTCCTCAATTAAGGAGGCACTTGTCATGAGACCCCCTCCCTGCCCAGGGCAGGGTCCTGTACCACCAGATAGGGACTCCAGGGCCCAGAATCAGGTCATCTACTGTCCCCTTCTTCCCACCTTCCCTCCTCTTCCTAGGACATTCTGAGCTATGGACACCAGACATTCATAGTCCTGTCTCCCGTGTCATTTTTTTAACTGTCTTACTCTGTCTTGATTCCTTTATGTGGATTTGACATGCCCACGCAACCATGTAAAAAGACTTGCTTCTGGTCAGTCTCAGTGGCTCATCCCTGTAAACCCAACATTTTGGGAGGCCGAGGCTCAAAGATCACTTGAGGCCAGAAGTTTGAGACCAGCCTGGGTAACATAGCAAGACCTCATTTCTATTTTTAAAAACTTAAATTAGCCAGGCATAGTGGCACACACCTGTAGTCTTAGCTACTCAGGAGGATAGCTTGAGACCAGGAGTTTGAGACTTCCGTGAGCTATGATCATGCCATTGCACTTCAGTCTGAGTGACAGAGCAAGATCCTGTCTCTATTTTTTAAAGACTTGCTTCCTTTCTGCCCATTTTCTGTTCTTAATTATTCAGTTTGTTTGGTTTTGTGTGCTTTTGGCTCCTACTTTTGTCTGACTCCTTAGGTGGGCCACCCAACCTGGACCTTAGTCCCCTGGGGGCTCAGCACTTCCTTGGACACCAATGACTCCCTAATTGGACTCCACCCTGATTCTCCACCCATTGGGCTGGAGGGGGAGGTCTTTTGAAACACCATGGGATGGACAAAGCACTAGGTTTTTCTAGAGTGCTTGTGAAAATGCAGATTCCTGGGCCACACTCCAGACTTCCAGAATTAGGATCCCTTAGGAGTGGAGCCAAGGAATCTGCATTTTACAACCTCCCAAGTGTGTCTTACACCTACTGAAGTTTGAGAACCACAAAATCTAGATTTTAGAGGGACCAACTTCTCTAATTTATATCAGATAGGATTTGTGTTAAATGCTTCAGAAGCCCAGCAAAGGCTTAATTGAGATAAGACTGTCCCCTCAACATCATTGCAGGGGCTTTCTCTAGTTATTTCTGTTAAAAAATGGCTCATATTTTTTGAGCAGTTAACATGCCAGGTTAACCCCCAAATTAACCTTTACGACAACCCCATGACATAAGTACAAGAAACTAAAGCTGAGAGAGGTTATATGGCTTGCCCAAGGTCACACAGTTCATCACGGAGTTCAAATCACAACTAGATTTTGCCACCTACAAATATAGGAAAACTGGATCAGGTGGGTAGCCTGGCTTGGGTCAGCCTCCGGTGTCTGCAAATACATAGAATTCTGATTCCTAACTTCACACAGACAACCCCTTAGCATAGAGCTTAAAGCAGGGGAACAACAGAGAGGGAAAGGATGGCCTCAGAAAGATGCTCATGTGGATAGTGTGAGTTCTAAAATCAGCAAAAGGGATTCAAGTCCATCTATGTGGGGATTCCGGCTGGGCTGAGAGCTGACTCTATCACAAAGCTCTCAAACTGGGCTACCGCACAGGGAGAAGTCAATGTGCAGTGATGTCTAGTACATTTGATTAGGGTGGAGACCAAATCAGGAAATTCAGTTCAAATAACTGCCCCTGCCATTAAAATATTGCATGTTTTTAGCTGAATTATTCAGAATTTTCCAGATAATCACCCCACGTTATTAATGACCTCAGTATATGTCACTTTTGGCTCTCAATACGTATCTAAGCAACTCATTCTCAGTAACCCTGTGATTCTGAGAGAAGAAAAAAGTGGACTCAAGGAAGTCCATGGGGAAACCTGGAAGGAAAGCATGAGCCAGCTCTGTTTGGCCTTACCCTTGGCTGTCCCAGGGAGATTCATGCGTCTGCTGTGTCACGCCACCAACAGCCATGCATTATGCAAGTCTGACCTACATTATGGTATTGAGACATAACTGCTATAATAGCAGGCAAAGTTTAATGTTCCTTGAAATTTTTTAATTTATATTTTTACCAGAGCAATACATATATAAAGGTTTTTTGAAATTTTTTTTCTCTGAAAAAAAAATGAGATGGGGCCAGAAGGCAGGGGTGGGCAGTGGTCATGCTATGTTGCCCAGATTGGTCTGGAACTCCTGGGATCAAGGAATCCTCTTGCCTCAGCCTCCTGAGTAGCTGAGACTAAAGGAACACTCCACCAAGGCCAGCTTTGCATAAAGGTTTTTACATTCAAATATACCACAAGTCCTGGAAATTAAAAAGGAGTTTCCTGACACCATTTCCTCTACCCTGAATTCCAACCCCCAGAGGTGACTCTTTTGGAGACAGAGTCTCAGTCTGTTGCCCAGGTTGGAGTGCAGTGGTGTGAAAACAGCTCACTTCCCGGGTTCAGGCAATCCTCTTGCTTCAGCCTCTATGACTCTTGGCACGTGCCACCATGCTCAGCTAATTTTTTTTGTTTTTTTTTTTTTTTTAGAGACTAGGGCAGGAGGGAGGGAGAAGGGGGTGTCTCACCATGTTGCCCAGGCTGTCTTGAACTCCTGGCCTCAAGTGATCCTCCCATCTCAGCCTCCTGAAATGCAGAGATTATACTTGTGAGCCACCACAGCTGGCCTCTTTTAGCTTTTCTTTAGAGTTCTTAGGAATTCTCTTAGGAATTTTCCTTTGTATTTTCAAATGATACACTTATACGGCTGTGGGTTTTATTTCTTCATTTTATAATTTTAAGCATCATCTACTAAATTCCTATTACATAAGATTGGAATCTAGCTCTTACGTCAACATATCCCCCTCCCCACCCACCGCCTGTACTTCCTCACTCCCATCCTCTTAATGTAGTAATGCCACAAATTTTGGCCCAATCAATATGTAACATTTACATTATTTACAACCATGTGAATATGGCTCAAGGCTGAGTCATATAATGTACTATAAATACATTTTGTTACTAGCACAACATTGTTTTTCTAGAGATAGTATGTTCCTTTTGTGTAGTTTTCTATGTACCTATCACTTATTCCTAATCAAATTCTTCAAACAAAGCTACAAAATTCCTCTGAATAAAATACAAAGGCATCAGATAATACACCTTTTTTTTTTTTCTTGGAAACATCCCTCCTGAAGCGTCCTATCTTCTTGACCCACCTGCACAGGCTGTTCCCCAGGCCTGCCCTACATATCTGGGACTCCACCCATCACAACCTGGGAACTCCCTGTGACTCTCTCCTGTGTGGGACCTGAATCCCAAATCATTTTTCTCAATTTACTTCTTCTTTTGATTAAGTTTACTAAGAAGTGTGCATGGAAAATACATGTCTTTTAGACCTTGCCTGTCTGAAATTGTCTTTGTCATACCATATGACCATACTCAGTTGACTGCATATAGAATCCTGGGATAGGTGTCACTTTCCCTCAGAAATTTGAAGGCCTGCTACTCAGTTTCCAAGCTTCCGACAGGACTGTTGAAAAGTCCACTAGCATTTGAATTTGCATCATCTGTATATGAGCTATGTTTTCCTCTGTGGAGCATTTTAAAATCTTTTTATCTCAGCATCTGAGAACACATGCTGACATACCTTGCTGCTGGTGTTTTGCACTCATCGTGTGCTGGCATGTGGTAGATAGACCCTGACGCTTTGTGTCTTTCATTTCTGAAATTTTTACTTAAATGACATCTTTGACAAACTCTTCCTCCATTTCCCTCATTCTCACTTGGAATTCCTTTTAGTAGGATGTTGGGCCTTGTGGATAGATCATTTAATTTTGTCTTTTTCTCCTATTTTCAAAATGCCTTTGTATTTTTGTTCCAGTTCCTAGAAGATTTTCTCATCTTTATCCTACAGTATTTCTTTTTTTTTTTTTTTCCACATTAAATTTTGTTTTAATGGGCTTAAAATTCTAAGGCCAATTTTTGGTCACATTGTTTCCATTTTAAAATCTAAAAATGTAATATTGCCGTGAAAGAGCTAGTCCACAAAACATTCTTTTCCTTTTGAAGCTTTTATGATCCACTGTACCAATAGCCGATGTTTTACTTTTGAACACAAATGACTCAAATTGTCCATAAGGACAAATGGTGCCAAGTCAGTTCTGGGTCAGATTGAGACTAGGGCACAGATGTGGGATGGAATATTCTTTTAACCTCTGAGATTTCTGGATGTACATTTTACTTTGCTGCCTCCATCAGCCTTCTTGTTAACTGTCTTCATGACACCCACAACTGCAGACTCTGTCATATCTTGGACAGCAAAACTGTCTCCGGTCTGAGAAGCTCTTTACACACGTGACCCTGGCAGGAACCACACCAGCTGCAATATCATCACCAGACTTCCAGATGTTGTGCCTTTTCCAGCTTCTCCTTGCAATCCACAGAGCAGTGTGGCCACTCAGCCCGGGGTGTGGCCAACTCTGATTTGGCCTGGATGGCCCAGGGTTCTCACCTATGCAAAGTTGGAAGCTTCCAGAGCAGGGAGAAGCCATTCCTTCTGCAATGAGCATCACTGATGGACAGGTTTTTGATGCTGAAGCCTATGCTTTCATGAGGCAGAACTTTGCTGTAAGCAAAGCATTTCAATAAAAGTTGCCTCGGTCGTTGTTTTGACTTGGAAAAAGTGACCACCAGATCTACACCTAGAGTACCAGTGTAGAGGACTACATGCTCACAAACAAGACATTCCCGATAAATTCTGCTCTTGCAAACGAAGCAGGGCGTTCCTTCCCTGCAAACAGGGAGGACAAAGGAGCCAGTTGCAAACAGCAGACCCTGGGGGCTTGTTTATGTGTAAACATCTTGAAAATCCAGAAAGTCAGGGAAAGGTCAGAAAAATAACAATGTGTCTTGTGACTTGGTAACATTCCACAAACGACTATAAAATAAAGCGGAGCATGTCGTTCGGGGCGGCCGCCATGTTTGTCTTGTCTTGTGTTGTCTTGTGTGTTCATTCCTTTGTTTAGGAAACATGCAGACCTCAACAACCAGTCACCACTTGACCCATGGGGACAGTACCAATTGTCCTGAAGGAGTGGACAGAGGCCCTGTCAGTTTCATGCAGTGGGTGGTGCACTCCCACAGCACCAGCATTCTCATGGTGATGTTAGCACACAGCTCCCGCATCTTGTCACCTGAAAGTGATGCCAATGCTACCATGTGGGTTATGGTAAGTTTTTTTTTTTTTTTTGGAGGCAGAGTCTCACTCTGTTGCCCAGGCTGGAATGCAGTGGCACAATCTCGCTCACTGCAACCTCCACCTCCCGGATTCAAGCAATTCTACTGTCTCAGCCTCCTGAGTAGCTGGGATTACAGGTGCGTGCCATCACGCCCAGCAAATTTTTGTATTTTTAGCAGAGACAGGGTTTTATAATGTTGACCAGGCTGGTCCTGACCTCAAGTGATCCGCCTGCCTCGGCCTTCCAAAGTGCTGGGATTACAGGCATGAGCCACCGCGCCTGGCCCTTTGGCAACTTTTTAAAAACATACATGGGACTGCTTTGGTGGCTTCCTCATGTTTCTCCTGGCTCAATGGAATCTGCTTTCTAACACCAGCAATGAAGTGTTTCACACCCAAGGTGTAAGACAAAGAGCACACTCTAGGTCTGCTAATGCTTTGCATTACATGCTGCAAATTCTTCGCCACCACAGCTACAATCAGGAGGGCCAGCCAGAGATGTGCGTGTAGTCATGTTTCAGGTAAAGTCTCTTTCCTATAGTGTTCTGAGGTGTGGTAGGCCAAATAAGAGCCCCCAGAGATGTCCACGTCCTGAAACCCTTTCTGTTATACAACAAAGGGGACTTTGCAGATGTGGTTAAGGTTATAGATCTCAAGATGGGGCAATTATCCAGAATTAACTAGGAGGGCACAATCTATGATCTCTTAAAAGTAGAGAACTGGCTTATGTCAGAGAGATGAGAAGACGGGAGAGATTCAAAGCACGAGATGGACTCCACTCACTGTGGCTGATGGAGGAAGAGGCCAGAGTCAGGGGATGCAGGGGTGGCCCCTAGAAGCTGGGAATGACCCAGCTGATGCCAGCAAGGAAATAGGGACCTCAGTCCTACAATCACAGAGAACTGAGTTCCGCCAATGATCTGAATACTTAAGGAAACAGATTCTCCCCTTGAGCTTCCAGAAAGGAATGCAGTCCTGCTGACACCTTGAGTGTAGTCCAATGGGACCCATGGAGAACACATTTCAGATAACGCATTTGTAGCTGGGCACAGTGGCTCGCACCTGTAGTCCCAGCTCCTGAGGCAGGGGTCAGGGAAGAGGGACTGAGGCAGGCAGGAGGATCACTTGAACCCAGGAGTTTAAGTCCAGCCTGAGCAGCATAGAAAGACCCTGTCCCTAAAATAAGAAAAAAAAAAAAAAAAACCACAAAGAAAAGATATGTTGTTTTAAGCCACAAAATTTGTGGTATTTTGTTACAGCAGCAATAGGAGACTAATACACAAAGCATCCGTGTGGTCGGTAGTGGTCACTAGTACTTGCTGGTCTCGGACTCCCACATGGAGCCATCAGTGGGGATCCATGTTCCTGTTTATCCATTAATTTATGACCCAAGTGTGTTTGGAAGCCCTTTGCACATGAGGGCTTACGAGGACCCTTCCGGGTTTAACTGGCTTTTAAAAACTACAGACCTCTGTGTGGGTTTTCTCCTTATTAATCAGAGTACAGGATTCTATGTGCCTTTCACTTCTCTTCTATATTAGACTCAGTGTCAACAGGGCTCTGACTTCGTCCATCTCCCCTGATTTTACCGGCACATTACAATGGGTGAGCCCCGCCAGCAGGCAGTGAGGTGCAGGGGAGGGGAGGGGGGCGCACTGGACCCTCTTTAGAAGACACGTGGGTCAAAAGCACTTAGTTCTCCAAGCTTCTCAGGGGGTGGGACCTTCACATCCCCCATGCCTCCTTCACAGGTTGTTGTCAGGAAATTAAATGAGATAATTGACGTGAACATTCTCTCTCTCTAGCTTTCTCACGCTCTTACTCTCTCTCCCCTTCTCTGTCTCGTGTGTGTGTGGTAATTCTCTTTTTATTTAACTTTTTAATGAAATGCAAACTATTTACCAAAAAAAGTGTACAACTTGCAATGACCTAATTCAAAGTGAATAAATTCAATATCAAAAATAGAACATCTTCAGCACCCCAGATGGCCCCTTCCTGCCCCCACATCACTACCCCCAACTCTAACCACTATAACCACTCCCCATCATTACCCCCAATTATAACCACTACAGCCACCCCCATCACTACCCCCAACTATAACCACTCTGATCTTCTAACGCCACAGATTGGTTTTGTCTGTTTTTGTTTTGTTTTGTTTTGTTTTGTTTAGATTACTATTACACAAATAGAATAATAATATATAATCTTCTGGGCCTGGATTCTTTTGCTCAACCTCACGTTTGTGAGGTACATCCATGTTGTTGTGCATATCTGTCTTTATTCTGAATGTTTTAAATACAAAACAATCGATAAAATTGGCTTTTCATGCTACAGTTCAAATGCCATTTAGAATAATAATTTCTTCCACTTATCTTAAAAGCTACCAGCAGGAGCAATGAATTGTTTGTGTTTTAAACATATTCATGTAATAGATCTAAAATTCTTTCCTTTATGCAGAAGAAATGGCAAGGGAACCATGATTTGTCTGTATCATCATAGCCTATCCAATTCTCCAGGTGCCTAATGGGCTTCGTCTGAATGTCTCTCGCCTGCTTCCCTCCCACAAGTCCTGGGGAGGGCCCCTTTGCTCCAGGCCAGGTAGTCCCTCCCCACAAAGAAGCATCCCCTGATTACCCTAAGAACAGACAGGAGAACAATAACAGTATCCAATCTTAGAGGCTGTTTTTAATCTATATTTATATAGCTGTGAAAATTAGCAGGGCCATGCCATCCATCTCCAAGGGAAATACAAAGATTAAACTGAATAGGAACAGTGTAACTACCTGCTCACATCAGAGTCTACCATCCAGTATAGTTATGAGGTCACGAAAATTAATGAAACTTTTCTTTAGCTAATGAAATAGCCTGTGGCCAGATCAAATACCAATGAAATTCATTAACTTCTAATCTAGGGAGCAGGAGAGCCAAATCGAATTTTACATGCTAATGTTTCCTGAAACAAAGCAAAATCAAAAGCCTCGGCAAAAAGAAATGAGACATTTGGAAGCTTATCACTAGGCTGCCAACATTGTCTTTCTCTTTACCCTCACATCGTGCACTGTACCTAACTGCTGCACCTTGTCATGTTCTACATTAGCAAAGGAACCCCATGGACACTATAAAAAATTCTGTAAAGGAGTAAAGTGCCTAGGACAGATATAGTTACTACCTAGCTGGCAATTCATGAGAATAGCAGACAGTTTTTTAGCAGAGAGAAGGCAGATTGATGACAGCTTGGATGAGTGCAATTTACAGATGCTGTGTTGGGCACCCAGGGGCAGGACATGGGCAGCCAGCACTTTCCCCAAACACTTGTGACTTTATTACCTGATTTCTACTCACCTCTTATTATATTTGCTCTAGAAGTCAATGCACGCTTGTGGCAATGAATCCAACTCAGTGACTTTCTTTTATAAAACAAATTCCAGTCAGTGGCAATATCTGAAGAAATGGGAATGTAACGATACTGACTACAGACCTGACACTAGAGAAAGACAAGACTCTCTCCCCGGGGCATAGCAACACACACTGGGCCCGCTGCTCCCACAAGCTGGTAATTTAGCCCAGCAGATGCAACAAGGCCACTTGGAAACACCAAACTGCATGATCTTGGCTCCTGGCCCAGCCACTAATTTGTTGAAGGCGGAAGTGACCCTGTAAGCGGTTCAAAGGTGTATGTTTCTTTGAGAGGAGAAGTGGAAATATGGACTATAAACTGTTTCCAGAAAAAAAAAAAAAAAAATCAGATGAGAGAGAAGGAAAACTTCCATGCTGTTACAGTTTATTTGTAAACAAAACATCTAAACATATGCCTCTGGGAGCTCCCTTTCTTGTGAATCTCAACCACAGACAGTGTACAAGAGATAAGTATATATTGGAGTTAAAACTGACAGCTTCCCTCTCACACTTTTGGACCTCTTTTTTTTTTGTTTTCCATTCCAGAATGTTCATGGTAATTTGAATGAACATGGGTTCTGACTTTCAGATTTTGATTTCTAATGTCTGCCACCAGCCCTCCTGAGCACTGTCACCAGATTCCTCTGTGGAGAACAAGGCAACCTGTATCCAACATTGACACAGCGGAATCTCTCCACTCGGAGAAGCGCAAGCTTCTCTGCCAAGCACACAGGATGCTTCACAACCCAACACCACATCTCCTTCCAGTTTCTTCAGTACACCCTAACATAACCCCTCTAGCCCATCCAGCCAGGCCCCTTGCTGTGTCCCCTCCAGACCATGCACGGTTCTAGGTCTGTTCTGTTCCACTCTCCTCACTAGCCTCAATTCTACTGCATTCTGATAACCTTTGTGTTGCAACGCAGATGTTATTCTCTCTGTCCACGGTGCTCCTGGGGCCAGGCAGGCAGTGTAGAAGCATGATACACAAAAAAAAAGGACTTCGTTTTTTAGAGTGTTCCAGGGATCAGACTGGACCAAGAGAGACAGTCATCCAGGATGGGTAAAGAAAAAAAATCTAAATCCTAGCCAACAAATCGCATGAGGACAGAGGAGTCCAGGAAGTAGCACTAAGCTTCAGGTCCAAAGGGTGGAAGAGGGCACAGCGACAAATCCCCTAAACGCATGGTGGGACTGCACACTGCTCCCGTCGGCCACGTGGGTTAGGTGTGGCCACAGGTCAATGAAATTGGAAGTGATAATCCTGAATAAGTATTAATCCTCTTTGCTGTTTTGCTTTCGTTTACAGACTAGTGGTGCATACCATTTCACTTGATTTTCTTTCTCCTTCCAACTATAGTTGATAAATTTATTCGGTGTTTGTTCACTCCACTCCTGGCCACAAGCTATAGACTTCCTTTATTTTTGTAATCTCATGATGCTGAGTGACAGTACTTGAGAGGAAGAATCTGGTGGGAGCAAGGAGCTCCGAGTTCTTGGGTTAATTTTGTGAGTGGAAATGACATGCTCTTCTTTTTGTTTAATTTATATAAACACTTCTCTTAAGAATACCTTGATCTGAAGAAAAGTTGTGAGGATAGCATACGGAGTTTCCACATGTCCCTCCCCCAGTTCCTCCTACTAGTAACACCTTACATTTTCTGGCTACCTTTGTCATACTTAAGGAACCAACGTTGGTGCATTAACTAAAGTCCACACGTTACTCAGATTTCACTAGGTTTCCCCTAAGGCCCGTTTTCTGTCCGGGGTCCCATCCCGGACATCACATCGCATTTGTCTGTCATCTTTTTCTTAGCCTCCTCTGGGCTGTGGCAGTTTCTCAGACTTTCCTCATTTTTGATGACTTTGACAGTTTTGAGGAATCCAGGGCAGGTATTTTGTAGAATACACTTCAGTTTGTGTTTGTCTGATGTTTTCACCATGATTATTAGACCGAGGATATGGGTTTGGGGTGGGAAGGCCACAGAGGTGAGATGCCCTCCTCATCACATCCCCATCACATCATGGTACCAACATGTCTCACTAGAGATGCGTGTAGACTTTCGTCTATGTGGTGTTTGCCCGGCTTCTCCACTGCAAGGGCCCCACGCTCTACAGGGGGAGTACAGTAAGGCACAGCACATTCTGAGGGCTGGGCAGCTAACCCACGCTGCCTTTGTATCTATCATCTAGAATCCTTCCACACAGGAGGATGTGTGTCTCTCAGCACTTGGGCCTCTCTGGGATGAAAGTTTTAAGTGCATACAAAGGCTTTGCCAAGCTCTCTCTTCCTGATGCCATGATGACTGTAAATGGCAGCTCCGTGGCCTGGATCCAGAGGGAGGACAATGACACCATGATGTATAACGTGAACAAGAAATTAACCTTTATTGTTTGAGCCATTGAGAGTTTGGGATATTTTTTATGGCACCATAACTTACCTTCCCCAAGGAAGAGTAAAGCAAGGTTATATTCTCAAGGGCAGTAGTCAGGAGGGTGGGGGCCATGAAAGGGCCAGCATGTCTATTAATGGTTTAGGACTGACGCTGGAACACAGTCATACATGGGAGGTCTGTTCTGACATGACATGGCTTCCACAGACTGGGGTCCAGATGGCACTAAACCCTCTTCCAGAGTGCAGCTTCTCCTTCCAGATCTCTCCTAATCACTGCAGCACACATTGGTTTTATCACCCTTCAAATCTAAAACAAAATCATCTCTCCTCAGTCACAGCCAGTGCCTCCTCCTGACTTTGTATTTCTGCCCCTGGTGCAGTTATCTTCCCTTTCCTGCCTTAAAATCTTAGTGTGATTGTTGAGCACAGCTTCTGCGGTGGTCAGTCATTTCTAGAGATTCTACCCACAATGTGACATTGGCACTCACCTTTTCGTTTCCATGCCTCCCTCTCTCAAGGTCAGAGCCTCCTCCCCTCTGTCTACACCACTGTGACAGATCCTAATTAACCTCTTGCTCTGTCTTCACCCTTCTCTTCTCCTCCAGGTATCTGTCTCTAAACTAAAGACCAGATCAGTTCTTTTTTCCATGTAAACTACCTTATTGTTCTACCACTGGTCTTCCATCGTCTTTTCCTTCCTCATCTACCTGTCCAGTCTTATTTCCATGAGCCTTTCACCTCAAATCCACACTTCAGATATCCCTGTTAGATCTGTTTTCCAAGTACTTGCAATTCTCTATAAGAGGGTTACTCTTCCTGTTCTGCCTTAACCTCTCGTCTCCTTCTCCAAGTGGCAAGTTCTGGCACCTCTTCAAGTTCTGGCTCAAGTGTCAACTCCTCCATGAAATCCTTACTGACTCTTCCTATTCCAGGCAGAATTAATCATTCCTTCTTCCTTTTTCAATTTAGAAAAAATCACATTCATTCTTTAATGTTTGACTCAAGAAAAACCTCTTATTTTCTTTCTTTCTGTATTAGCTTGCCAAGGCTGCCATAATAAACACCATTGACTTGGTGGTTTAAACTACAAAATGTATTCCTCACAGTCCTTGAGGTTAGAAGTGTGAGATCAAGGTGTTGGCAGCTTTGGTTTTTTTTTCTGAGGCCTTCCTTCTTGGTTTGCAGAGGGCCACCTTCCCCTGTGTCCTCACACGGTCTTCCCTACATGTGCGTCTGTGTCCTAATCTCCCCTTCTTACTAAGACACCAGTCGTACTAGATCAGGAGCTACCCATATGACCTCATTTTACCTTAATTACTTCTTTAAAAACCCTGTTTCCAAATAGAGTCATACTCTGAGGTACCGGTGGTTAGGACTTCAACGTATGAATTTTGAGGGTGCACAATTCAGCCCAGAACATCTTCCTTCCTTCCTTTTCTCCTTCTCCTCCTTTTCCTTCTTCTCTTTCTCCTTCTCTCTCTCCCTCCCTCTTTTTCTCTTTCTTTTATATAAAAAAGACAAATTGGTCCCTGAACTTTCAGCAGGAATAAAAAGTAGTAAAGACATTATCCTCATCCTCAAGCAGCAGCTAGCCTCTCACAGGGGACAGATATGGAGCCGAATAAGCCCAAGCTCCCTTCAGAAGAAGCCAACAGCCTCTGTGGCACTCTGTCAGGGCCCCATGCCCCAGGTTCCAGTGCAGATCCTCGCATTGTACTAGAGTGCCTCGTCTAGCTTCCTGTCACAGGGAGGAATTGTGAGCTTCTGAGGTCAGGGCCACCTTAGTCATCTCCGAATTTACAGTGCCTTGAAATGCACCTGGTACATAATAAATGATTAACAAATATTGGTTGAATTGAACTCAAATAAATTGATATTATATTTTTACTCCTGAAGGATTTTTTGCTGATAGATTAACTTTTTTGTCAGACTTAAACAAGGGACAAGTTTCTTTGTTAAAGTCAGCAGCTCAAAAGTGATCAATTACATGGCATTTTGCAATTTTTTTTTTTTTAGAAACAGTCTCACTCTGTTGCCCAGGCTGGAGTGCATGGCTTACTACAGCCTTGACCTCCTGGACTCAAGTGATCCTTTTGTCTCAGTCTCCCAAAATAGTTGAGACCACAGGTGTGTGCCACCATGCCCAGCTAGTGTTTTTTTTTTTTTTTAATTTTTTATAGAGACAGGATCTCACTATGTTCCCCAGGTCAGTCTTGAACTCCTGGGTTCAAGTGATCCTCCTGCCTGGGCCTCCCAAAATGCTGAGATTACAGGCATGAACCACCCATAATTTGTTTAAACTGATAAACATATAAATTAACATCTTTGAAAAAGCAATGTTTCTACCATTTTTGGGGGGAAATGACTTCTGAGTTTCCTTCTATTTAGGAATCTCTCAGGTCTTTCCTACTGCAATAAGTTGTGTATCTAAAAATTGTAACTGCAATAACAAATTAACATTAGTTGTATTTTGATGCGAACCAAAAATAAAAACGAGCCTCATACTCTGTGAAAGTGATAAGCAAGGAGAATCTTACAAAGACTTGAAAATATTTTGAGAAAATAAAAACTGCAAAATTAGAAGCATTCAACTTAAGTATTACATAAAGTTTAAACAACTAATGAGTAGTGTTAACGGTCTGTTCTAGTTTAAGGTTACTGGTGACAGCATTTGTAACTGGCTGTTGGCTCACGTCCATGATCTACCGTAATTGGCAGACTGAGAGTCCCACTTTCCTTTTTCTTTGGAGGCTAACGGTAATTTTCCCCCAACCTCATCTCTATCTTCTGTCTAGGAGTGAGGTTCTGTAGAAGGTCTTCGTGTGACCGCTTGTGGCTGTCTGTGCCCTGCCATAGCCTGCGAGGCAGAGCGGAAGCTGGGTGCTGCAGGAGAGGCAACAAGGCCTCCCGGAGGGGCAGAAACCAGGAAGCTGGGCCAGCCACGCCCTGAAGACTCTGCTCCTCCTCCGTAGGAGTAGAGACCAGGTGTGACTTCCCATGGGGAGGGGGTGGTGAGAGTTGAGACAAACTGTCCCTGAAAGTGAAGAGGCCCCAGGCAGGCGGAGCACCACGCACTCTGGAAGAGTGACACAGGACCCACTGGAACTAAAACTGTAATGTGATGAAATGTTGTCAAAGCAAAATAACAACAACAATAAAAATACTAGCAGGCACTTACATAGCACTATGAGCCGGTGTTCTGGCAGCTTTACTTATATATTAACATATTATGAACTATGTTTTTGTTTAATATCACACACTTATCAGTTGCAAAAGGCTACTAATGCCTACATTTTTCTGGCAAGATGTCATTTTCCATTAAGGCTCTATAAGGCTGGGTGTGATGGCTCACATCTGTAATCCTAGCACTTTGGGAGGCCAAGGCAGGAAGATCACTTGAGCTCAGGAGTTAGAGACCAGCCTAGGCAACATAGCAAGACTCTGTCTCTACAAAAAATTCAAAACATTAGCAGATCATGGTGGCTCCTGTAGTGCCAGCTACTCTGGAGACTGAGGTGGGAGGATCACTTGAACCCGAGAAGTCAAGGCTGCACTGAGCGATGATGGTGCCACTGCACTCCAGCCTGGGTGACTAAGCAAGACAGTGTTTCAAAAAAAAAGAAAGAGAGAGAGAGAGAGAGAGAAAGAAAAAGCTCCTTTAAATCCAGCCTTCAGCAGATGAGGGGAATAAAACGAGCACGCCTTATATTAAGAGGGCTATTCGGGATTGCCCAGCAAATCTTTTTTTTTAAAGCTGTTTATGCCACATAATTAAGCTCATAAAATTTTATTTGAAGAACCAAATAGGTTATATAACCAAAAGCCAAAGTCAAGTGATTCTTATGCGCAAACAACATATAGTTAATCTATAAAATTCTTTTGGGACCTCATACTGTTACAGAGTTTTTCCTTACACAGAAACAAAAGCTTCTTCCCATAACATCTTTCTTTATTCTTTATATCTCTTTCGACAGCTCAAAGTGTGTTTGGTCCTCTGAGAAATCCCCGAGCAAATGCAGCAGTCATTTGCCCTGGGTGGTGCCTTTCTTCTTTCCTAAACCTAATCAATTCTTCTAACTCTTATTTAAGAGAGATGTATATAAAGTGTATGTTTATATAAAATATGTTTATAGAAATGTGTACTGTGTAGTTTAGCAGTGGATACTGTTTGCATGGTTGCACAAGTACATGATGCATTGATAATTCATATACAAGAAGTGCTTTTGGGTTGGACTCTGGTAGGCAGGATGAGAACACACTATACAGCTGATCTTTGAACAACAGGGGTTTGAACTGCATATGTCCACTTACACACAGATTTCTTCGATACGAATTACACAGAATGCACTGGCCTCTCCTGCCTCCCCTTCCACCTCCATCGCCTCTTCTGCTTCTGCCACCCCTGAGACAACAAGACCAACCCCTCCTCTTCTTCCTCCTCCCCAGCCTACTCAACATCAAGGTGAAGAAAAGGAAGACCTTTATGATGATCCACTTCCACTTAATAAATAGTAAATATATTTTCTCTTCCTTTCGATTTTCTTGATAATATTTTCTTTTCTCTAGCTTACTTTATTGTAAGAATACAATATATAATACATATAACATACAAAATATGTGTTAATAGACAGTTCTGTTATTGGTAAGGCTTCTGGTCAACAGTAGGCTATTAGTAGTTAAGTTTTGGGGCAGTCATACATGGATTTTCCACTGTGTGGGGGTGTTGGTCTCCAAACCCCACATTGTTTAGGGGTCAACTATACTGGCAGTGCTGGCCTCTTTTCTCCTTGGGGTACAGTCAGCACGCATGTCATTGTAGTTTTACTTTCTCCCAAGTGTATTTCATTGCATCAGTGTTTTTGTCTTTAGTTTGAATTTCTTTTTTTATCAGAATTTATAGACCATCTGCAAAGCGTAACTTTGGAGGGATTGCAGTGCTTCTATCAGTCAGCATCCCAGCTGGAAAGAGATGACACACTCAAAGGGGTCACTGAATGGACTTAAACTGACAGGCTATCTAGAGAAACCAGAACAGGCTTAAGGAGACCGACAAGCTATGGTAAAGCCTCAGGAATCAGCAACAAGGGAGGCCTTTATCACCCCTCAACCTGTTGGGAAGTGGAAGGCAGGGGACAAATACGAGAACTCAGAGCTCTGGCTATGAAGAGGGGCTGCTCGCAGGATCTGAGACTCTAGAAGAGAAACAGATTTCTCTTAGGGAAGGAGCAGGCAAGAAACCTCCAACCTCTCTCCACCCTCTTCCATCTCCCCAGTTCCTGCTGCGGACCAAAGCCTGTGAAAAGCAGAAATCTAAAAGATGAAGGGGGGAAGAAATTAGTCTTCCAGGCCACACAGCAGGGTCAGCAGGAGTCTTGAGGGGCAAAGAGAAAATCTAGGTCTGCACTAAATGCAATGGGAGAAGCATAGTTTCTCAGAAAGCGGGCACTGTGCACTCTGCATCTTTTCATGACCATATCTAGTGTCTAGTGCAGGGCATGACACCCACGACTTTCTCAACAAGGTTCTTACTGAATCTGCGAACAGATTCGATGTCAGTTGTTGCCTGAAATAGAAGGCATTGTAACTGACAAGAGAGTACACATGAACTCTGACTTTTTTAAACAACCACATATTACTATTATTTAAAACTTCCTCTTCTAAAACAATGTCTTTCTTTTATTAATCAGCTAATATTTAAGGAGAATCTGGTAACTCTGATTTTTCTTTCCATCAACCTGTCCTTAAGCTGCACACAGAAAAACTGTCTTCAGAAGAGAGTTTCTGATGTTGTTAAGCACCTAAAATTTGTATAAGCAAATAAAAGAGCAAAACCCTCCTAAAGAGAGTATCAAGTTTGTGAGGCTTGGCCACGGGAGGCCAATTCTAGTTCCAGTCCTGATTCTACTGCTTGTGCTTCCTGGAGTAGGTTACCTATACTCGGCATGCCTCCATTTCTTCAGCAAAAATAGGAGTAATAACAGTACCTGTCTCTTAGACACTCATTTCTAGTAACTGTCCTGCCTTCACCAAATGCTATTAACAGCACTACATGTTTCAATCAGTCAATAACTTCTATTGCTTCCAACAACTCAAAATATCTTGTTTTAATCTGTCATTGTTGGTTCTCTCTAACTGATCCCCTTCCCTGGTTACTAGAATCTACCTTTGTATCTACGTTACATGAGCTAACACTTTGGCTCTGTTCTTTGGTTTTGGAGATTGTGATTAAAATAGGAATGCCAGATAGAATACAGAACTTTAAAATCTAAATAAAGACAGGTAATATATAGAGAAAATACAAAGTAAAAACCTTTGAACTTCAGACAGACAACCAATAATTTTTTAGTATACCTATATCCCAAATATTGCATGGCAACCCTAGATTGGAGGGCACCTCTCGAGTCACCCTCAAGTTCAGGATTCAGCACCTCTCAGCTCATCTCATGCCACGTTCTCACCCTTCCCTAGAGCGGCCCTGGGTCTTGAGTACAAATTCAACAACTCAGCTCTTCTTGGAGGGATGTTTAAGTAATTACTGCCCCTGGGAAGAAAGTGATCACTTCCCCTCCCTTGAGTCTTGGCATAGATCTACAACACCACGATATCTATGCTAAGGCTCAAGTGAGGGGAAATGATCACAATACCATAGATATCCTGGTTCTCAATATTGGATGTGTAGTAATAGCAGAATAAACTGTATGAAAGCCAGTGGCACGATTCAGATTTAATGGTCACCTTTTGCTCTCTGAGGATCTATCAGAATAGCATCTTTGATGTCCTGAGAGAGAAGCTTCCTCTCCCATCTCTGGTCCAAAATATGGGCTCTGTTTGCTTTGTAAATATATGAAAAAAGGGCCAGTCTTCCAGTTTCAGGTCTGATAAGGACTGTTGAAATCTGAAAGGCCTTGGCCAGGTTAATGAGGTGGAATTCTGAAGACACTCCCTAGAATCTTATCAAATTCAAAGTTAACTATAAATTGTTATTACTTTCTAAAATCCAAGTACAAGCCTAAGTACCTTTGAGGGAGAATGGGTCTGTTCACCTGGAGGAGAATGGAGGTAGATGCGGCCATGCACCCCACAAATCCAGTGGGACGGTTCCTGACTGACATATGGGAACTCATTGTTTTCATCTTCATTAGCCATAGAAATCTGCCCTAATTGACTGCATAAAGGTGATTGAGCTGGTTAGCAAATTCAAATTCAATAAGGCATCTGGGGAAGATATTTTCTGCCACTCAAAGTTGTTTTTGAAGCTGTGGGCTCTCATTCTTGCCGTCTTATTTATTACTGTTAACTGCAGGAATAATTTTACAAGTCTTATTTCAAAAGGTAGTCCATCCTTAATTTTTAAGGGTAATCCGTTACTTCCTCCTCCCTGACCCTCTCAGTTACAGACTCTTTCTCTGTGTTTACTTTCTGAATGTTAATAGGAGTTGGATTGTTGAGGCCAATATTCTGGCTGCTGTGGCCATGAAGATAACTGGTCCTTCTACAATCAGACATTGTTATGACCTCTGTCACATAATAATGTGATTATTATGTGACAGAGCCCATCTCCAAAAGCCCATCTCCCCTCCCTCCACCTGCCCCACCCACAAACACTGTGACCAGAGCCAAAATCCCTACATTCTTTGGATAAGCTGAATGCACG
>NW_012113808.1:3186090-3207251 GCF_000951035.1 Colobus angolensis palliatus
TTTTTTTTTTTTTTTTTTTTTTAATTTTAGACAGAGTTTTGCTCTTGTTGCCCAGGCTGGAGTGCAATGGCGTGATCTCGGCTCACTGCGACCACCACCTCCCGGGTTCAAGTGATTCTCCTTCCTCAGCCTCCCGAGTAGCTGGGATTACAGGCATGCACCACCATGCCTGGTAAATTTCCCATGGAAATGATCTGCCCATCGCGGCCTCCCAAAGTGCTGGGATTACAGGTGTGAACCACTGTACCCAGCCTAGTCTGAGTTTCATAATGTATTTGATCTTTCCTCACTTATTCTCATTTTTACCTCTTGACTTGTTTTTGATGTTCTCTTCTTATCCTGCTTCTCATTTTATTTACCCCTCTTTAGCATATAACTGCAGCTGTAATAATTTAAGGAAAAGACATACATTTTAGAGTCAAACAGATCTCATTTTAAAGTCCTGCTCTTTCACTTATAATCTGTGTCACTACAGATGATGTTTTTAAAGTCTGTAGCCTCTGTTTTCTGATCTCTTAAACATGCCCAGGAATATCTTTCTTATCAGGTGTGGTGCCGTTTAGGTAAGAGGTCCGGGGGTCCCCCAGCAGGACACAGAGCAGGACTGAAGAAATCTCAGTTGATTCCCCTCCTCCTCCCTACGCAAAGAATTCTTAGAGTGATCTTCACACATCATAGACAATCAGTTCCAGTGCTGGGGATGGCCACTCTCCAGACCAAGGAGACAAGCCCAAGCCCCTCTCCATAGCTGGGATGAGTGAGAGCTCAGTGGAGGGTCCTTCCCATCCCTATGACCACGGACTGAACGACACACACATCAGCCCCAGAGTCATCTCCCCCAGAGCTTCAAGGTCAGACAGCATTTACTGTGTGCCCTTCAGAAATATAAACTCCCATCCCTGAGGATCTGGACTCGAAGGCTTGACCACTCCTAATCTTCCTGGAGTCCATGTGTGCAAATCCAAGTCATTCATTTGTCTCTCTCTCTCCTCTTAGATATCTCTTTCCTTCTCTCTTCCTTTTTTATCCATTTCTGCATGTTCTCACTCTCCATGTCTGCTGGTTATTTTGTTTCTCACATCTCTCTTTTCCTCCGCCTACAGGGTGTTTGGCCCTATTCTGTTGCAACCTCTCTGTTTCACTTCCTGTCATTCTTTCTCCCCAAATTTTGACTATTTCCTAACTGCATGTATTCCTGCATCTTTCTCCCCATCTCTGTCCCCCCAGTCCCCTGCCCCTGACTCTCCCTGTCACAATCCCCCTCCTGAACTATGGCTCCTTCCACTTACTAAGTCCCTTCCCTGTCACATTGCTCTTTTTCCCTCCGGGCACCAGGTCTTTCTGCCTTTCGCGGTCCCAGTTCTTTTATTCCCCTCACCCTGTATCTCCCTTTTTCACACCACTTCTGCTACCACTGGTCAAGGTACCTCCACCCTGCTTTGCTCCGCGTCATCTCTGGAGAGCCCTTTTCAATCCGTATCCTCTTCTCCTGCGTCTCCTGCTGGTTCACCCTTTTTCTCTACTGTTAGTCTCTAAGTCCAACTCCTCTGTCCTCTGATTTGTATCTCATTCTTCTCCCTCCCAGACTTTCTAGCTGTCCCTCAGTCTGTCGATTTCTGTCCCCGACCCAGCCCCGTGAACATTCACAGATACTGGGGGAAGGAGGCCACTGCCTGGAAGAACAGTTCCAGTGGTGCTGGGAAGGCAAACGCACTGCAGCCAGCCCAGCCAGGGGAAGCGATCTGTGCAAAAGAAACACCGAGGTCACGAAATAGGTGCAGGTCATCTCCTCCAGCACGAGGGTTGGGGGGTCCCCCAAGGCAGTGTGGGGAGAACTGGGGAGGAGTACGGGTTGACCTGGGAGGTCACGAGGAGCAGGGAGTCTAAAAAGATGGCGCAGTCCCCAGAATTCCAGGGTCAGGATGAAGACTCAGCATCCGGGGCTGCACTGGGTTGGGGGAGGTGGAGGGAGCGCAAAACACTTGAACCCACCGCCGACTTTATCCCACGCAGTTATGTGAGGTGATGGAGGGGGACGGGAGTCACCCAAAAGGAAAACCACGCGGCAGGCGGTGTCTACCTGGACCTCCCTCAGACAGGCTGAGGGAGCAGGCCGGTTCAGAGCGATTTTAACTCAAAATAAACGCAGACCAGGAGGGGCGACCAGGCCTGGGAAAACCTCATGGCCTCGCAGGACTTCCCGCGGGCCTGGTGAGCCGGCCAAGATATTTCAACACACGCGCTGGCTCCTGAACCCCAGCTGCGATGGATCAGGGGCCTGAGGGGTCGCAAAGCACAGATTTGAACCGGAAAGACGGATCCTTACCCACTGGACTCTGCCCTTGCTCCGCTTGACATCTGCCCAGTTCATTCTGAGCCTCTTGCCAACAGCGGCAATAATAGCTCTTTAATTCTTTATCCCCAAACCCCCGGTGCAATCTGTAACATAGTAAGGCCTCAGCATGAAATAAAGCCATCTCCCTGAGCCCTTTTCCCCGAGGACAGGCACACCCACTCAGAGTTTGCAGACTCTGAACACTTGGAGCCCAGGCACCTTTACCTACAAGCTGATCGCTCCATTTGCATGCTGTCTCCAGGATAATTTCCTTACAGTGCTTTCCAAAAGCAGCTTTTACACATCCTGATCGTGTTTCTGAAATACCCGTTATTGCTTCTGCCCACCGTTGTCAGTGGATCCGTTGAAGCAAAAATCTGCTTAAAATCAAATTACTCTGTATCTTAGGAAATAAAAATGTAGACAGAAATGACTAAAGAAAAATGTTATATTCAATAATCAATGTTAAATTACATGTTTTATGGTTCTGAGATATAAACCCCTATCTCCAAAAAATTTCTAGCACACAGCTAATTTGTGTGAATATTATTGGGGGTAAGACACAGGGAGGAAAGATGATATAAAAGTTAATATGCTTTTGGCAGCAAGTAATAGGATGCTTGTCTCAAGAGAGCTTAAACTATAAAGGATTTTTGTTGGCTCGTGAAAGTGGAGACTCAGAAGTTCAGGCTTTTTTATTTCCTCACTCTGTCCTCCATTTGAGAGCTCTAGTCTTACAGAGGCAAGCGGTTGCCAACTGGGACAATATTCTTGACAAGTAGGAGAGAGAGTCTCTTATCTAACTGTGGAATTAAACTTCCCCCTCCTTCAGTCTGATTGGAATAATTTAGTGAATGTACTTGCTCCTGAACTGAGAACTGTCACCAGGGAAATGCCATGCGCTGATTGGCTTAAACCTGTTTCCTAAAATGATTCTTGGCAGAGGAATGGAATTATCACGACTGACTCAGGCTGGATCTGGAGTCAGTGCCCAAAACCACATTGTTCCTACTCTGAAGAGGAAGGATGAAGCTGATGTTCACACATGAGAGAGCTAAAGAGAGGGGTCCAGTCCCTCGTTTGGATCGAATTACGATGAAAGACTGAAGAACATTTACAAGACAAAAACAAAGTCAAAATGGACATTACAGCACAAGCGAGAAGTCCACACCAGAAACCCTGAGGAGGTCTCTGAACTTCCCATAGGATATGAGAAAGGGAGTTGAAGCTGATTTTATCAAAGTCATAAAGCCAGGACAGATTGACCCAACTTTGTCTGGGTAACACCTACAAAATGTGTCTAACAATAAGTAGGCAAGGGGAGGAGGAACAGTGAGGAGGAAACACGGTTGCACAAAAGAAAGTACTAGACTAAAAATGCCAAAATGTGCCAGTGTGGTTGTGTGAGCCTGCAATCCCAGCGACTCAAGAAGCTGAGGTGGGAGGATTGCTTGAAACCAGGAGTTCAAGGCTGTAGTGAGCTTAGACATATGCCTGTGAATAACCACTACACTCCAGCCTGGGCAACATGGTGAGTCCCCGTCTCTAAAAAGAAATCAGATTTTTTTAAAAATGCAAAATATAATAGCATCTGCCATTAGGTGATGAAACTATGATTGTTTTTCTCTCTTTTTCAAGTTTTTCTGTTTTTCTAATAATCTTAAAATGAGAATATATTTTTTATAATTAGAAAGTATTAATATAAGTCGCTAATGGTGGCTTCCAAATGTAACTTCTTCCTGAAATTCCTGTGATTCATTCTTTATTCACCATCCACAAAAGCCACAGGCACAGTAATAATTTTTCCAATATTTGTTAAGCGTCAAATTGTCAAGCTCTTCAGAGGGTTGGCAAGATAAAAGTCGCTAATTAACAAATACTCAAGGACTGACACATCTTTTCCATAATCATGTTGTTGTTTAAATTGTGGAATATTTGTGGTTGGAGGCTATGCTTAATTGTTAAAAAGTTAATTGTTTTTGAGTCGATAAGTGATCACTCTGGCTCCCCAAGAGAGACTCATTAACTTGGAAAATCCCAGTGAGAACCCCAACTCCAAGGGGAAGCACATTTATCTCTAGATGACTTTCCATATGCCACAGAGTAAGTTCTTGAAGGTCAAGGATTCTGTGCGCTGATTATCACATTGGCATGCACAGATAGGTGCATCACAAATGCTTTTCTTGATAGAGATAACAGCAAACAAACTCACATGGGCCATACCCTCTTTAATCAGCTTCACTGTTTTCTCTATTTTGTACTATGTGAGTCATTTTTCTTTGTAATTTTTACTTTCTTTTTTTTTCTTTTTCACATTAACCAGGTTTTGATTAGTGAAGATTCCACTCCCTGAACTCCTTGTGTGTCAGAAAGCAAGAGATTTTCTGTCTTCCTGGAAAACCCTTTATTTATCAAGGACTCTTCCATCCTCTGAAGCTCCAAAGCTGCCTCTTCCTTCCCCATCTAGGCAGGGACACTGCTGACACGCCTCTGACCACGAGCATGTGACCGGGTCTCCGGATCCATGCCGAGCCCAACTATCTCAGGACATAATTTTCTCTACTTGGAGTTTGGTGAGAACTACGAATATCTTAATGTCATATTGATTTTGCTTAAAATGAAAAATCCTAAACCTGTGGAGGTCAAGGGTGAAAAGAATTTTAATTATCTTAAAATAATGGTGAAAAAGAACAGTAGAGATTTCATGACTTTAGCTCCTGGTGAGGTTGAAAAAATTAAAGGCCAAGGAAATTAAACTTATCGTATAAATGTATAGAGTTAGTCAGTGACAAGGACAGGATGATGATCCCGTCTTCCTGGGGCCCTGGTGATACTGGATGGTCCTCTCAGCTCTGTGCCATGCAGCCTGTCCTGGTGTCATTGTGCACATGCTGCCCCACAGCAGTCACTCTCATTTAAATCCCAAATGTGGGCATATTACTAATTGCCTGCAAGAGAAAAGCAAACTGATGTCTCAAAAATGTGGACAGACAGGGCATATCAGAAGAGCGGTATCAGTCAAAATCAGATGGTGCCATATAGCATCCTGTCGCACAACTACCCATGAAAATGCCTTGGTCAGGGAGGGGGCAGTGTGGAGAATAAAACCACCTTCTGTAAACCAATTCTACTGCTTTGGGAGATGACTATGTAATGAATGGTGGAGAGTAGTTTCAGTTCTGTATGGAACACAACTACTGAGAATCATGCTGATAATCATAGCAATTTTAATACATGTTTTTAAAAAGGGCTTCCTATATCCTAGGTGCTATGTTGTTCCAGTTGTCCAAATGAAAGCTGAATTCTGTCCATTCTACAATGTAGGTTTGCCATCTAAAGAAACATCCAGCCTCTATCTCAGCCAGCTGCCTCTGCTCATTCAGCAGGGTGCCAATTTTCCTTCACTGGAAGTGTGCACTCTTCCCGTAGAGGAGCAAGATTCAGCAGTTTAGACAATATGTTTTCTCACCCTTTGAATAGTCAGACACTGACTAAAAGAATAAAGGTGACTGATACACCTTTTACCACCAAAAGCCCTGACTTCTAAACCAGTTGTGTTCTCCACCTGCACAATAATATGTATGATCCACCTCTCTTCACCCAAGATAGACATGAGCAGTGGAGTGCACCAACCCTAGCAGCCATTGCCTCCCTTTCCAACTTGAATCCACTTGGCAGGCCCAAGCAAACATACTGCCCAGGGCTCATGTACTTGTGCAACTTCTTCCCCCACCCCCACACACATTGTCTCTGGGCTTGGTTTTAGGTCTGGCTTTGACCCATGAACATTAATAAGCAGGGTGTAAACAGAGGCTTGGTAAACCCTTGCACACTGGAGCTGCCTCTCGTGGTACACTCTGTTACGAAGTCGGTCTTGTCTCCATGCTATAAAGAAACTCCAGCTAGACTACTGAAGATAAGAGGGCACAGGCAGAGAGCTCTGAAGGTGGGAGCTTTTAGATGGTCCACCCCAGCTGAGCTGTACATTATCCCTCAACCACACAGGTACAACTGAGGCAAAAGAAGTGCTTGGCTGAGTCCCGTCCACCCACAGGATCACGAGAAAGAATAAGTAGCTGTTGCTCTAAGCCACTAAGTATTGGGGTGGCTTGTTACACAGCAACAACTAAACTGGTGTATCTCTACTGGAGGTTTTAAAGAGTCCCTCTATATCCTCTCTACACAAGAGCAGAAAGGGAGAAGGGAAATTAAGGCTTAAAATATCCTCAAGGAGTAATAGTTCTACCTACCTCAGGCAAAGTTCCTTAGCAAATTAGTCATTTTGTTTCTCTCTCTAATAATTAGGATAATAGCAACCAATCCTATGCATGTCCACATGGATAGTGTGAGGTTAGAAGAGGTGATATATTTATTTATTCATTTACATCACAACTTGGTCAAGAGGAGATTTTGACAGGCTAGGGCAATTGTTAAAATATTTTTCATGCCCAATAAATGAATGTGGTTCATAAATTTCAGGTATTATAATATTTATTGAAACATTTCTTCATTTCTTGACTTTCAGCAGTACCTGATCAGTTTTGGGGGTGACGGAGAAGTGATTTAGAAAAGGAGCCAGTGTAAAGAAAGGGGCACTGAGTAGGACAACTGGGCCGATTAACCATGTGGCTGGTGACATGGAGGACTGTCTAACTTTCGGTAGGCTCTCAGCCACGCAAGGGCCAACCACAAAAATCATTTAAGTTTGTCACAAAGGCAATAATTACTCATATAATGACTCTGCTTCATTCTCATCCCTTAGGCTGAAATAAGGTAACAAAGGAGGTAAATTGTGTAGATAAATTAATGCATTGCAAATCCACTCATCAGTTACTGTGTCTGGTTTTAGATCATTAATGCACAATAATAACCTATGTGCAGCCCTCCTAGCTTCATGGTCTGAGATTTTATCTCAGAGTAAACATAGGAACCCAGGAAGAGCCAGGAGAGAGAAGGGACACAGGGGGAAGACACTCAGAGTAGGGAGAAGTTAAGGAGTTCTAGATGACTTTTCTGTATGTTTTTTGATCAGTAAAACCTTTGATAAATACATGAGTCAAGCCAGTCTAACTATTTCAATTGATACTGCTGTGGTTGGTGACATTTTAGATACATCAGTCCTAAGTTCCTATTGAGTATCTCTTACTAGAGATACTTGAGCAGATTCAAAACAGAATTCTGACTCAGTCCGCTGGGTCTGGTATAGTCTAAATCCATGACAAATTGGAGCACAAAGAGTAGTCAATCTTTCTGATTTTCATGGTAAAATCATTTCTTATATTTACTCCTGAAGCACATGAATTGTTTTTCCAACAGCCACTTACAATACTGATACTTGTCTTAAAGTGAAACCCTGAACCAGCTATTATCCAGCAACTGTCAAAGAGTGACCAATGAAACTGGTATTTCCAAAAGCTTGTGTACTAAGGGATATACTAGAATGTCTAAGTTCTATTTATGCTTTAAGTTTGGACTGTAAGAATACACCCAAAACAGCATGCTTGGACTGTAAGAATACATGCCCTTATGGGAATGTTTTCCAAAGTGACAATCAGCATATGTCACATTGATGTTATACCGCTTGCTGTTGGATTGAGAGGAAATGCTAGAAGCTGCTATATGGAGAATGTTTCTCCATCTCAGGCAAAGCCAGGTAAAAATGTAAAATATTCACATCAACATTTTTGGTACCCAAATTCAAGGGAAGAAAACCAATTCCCCTCTAGAGCCTCCAGAAAGCAACACAGCCCTGCCAACGTCTTGATTTTAGCCAATGAGACCCATATCAGATTTCTTATCTCCAGACCATAACGTAATAAATCTGTGTTGCTTTAAGCAACTTATAGCAGCCAAAGGAAGCTAATACAATGAGTTAAGTTTGAAGTACCTGTGGGACATTTAGGAGGAAAGCAGCAAAGGGCAATGGGATCTTCTGCTCCAGAATGTCTTCTCTTTTTAAAGATAAATGTTGGGTTCCCAACCACATGCATCTTTCATGTGCACTCTGTGCCTGTTCAAGACTTGGTTTTATTGTTAGTATTGCACATTGTACCAGATAACAGGGGAAACTGTGGTTGGGTGACTCGGGCTGTTAAACGAAAACTGTAAAAATATAAGAATGTGCCAGTCTGCAGCAAGAGCTTCTTGCATGACAAGAGTCAAGGGATAGCCCAGCACAGGGCTGAGGAACACGGCAGATCTGTGACTTCCACATGATGACTGGGTCACAATCTTGCCTACTGACTCTCTAAACTACCTTTGTACACCGAATTCACAGCTTCCTGCTTTACCATCTGCAGGATTCACTTGTCAGTTTTCAGAGAGGTGGACCGCCCCCGACAGTTCCACCAGGTCAGCAGCAGCAGCCGCGGCAGCTTTGTTCCACAGAGCCAGCCTGTGCAACGAGGAGTGTGATCTATATAATGTTGCTCTGATTTTATAAAATTAGTGGAAATGAAAAAAAATGAATGTGCTATTACCCATTAAAAGTGTAAGCCTCATAAAATTTAATAGAAATGAAGACGGAAATCCTTAGGAATCAATTGTCATCTCAGTGGGATGCCCACAGGGACCCGAGCTCATGGACTGAGGGTCCTGCTGTGAAGGAAATTAAAGGAATCATTGAAATGGGTCTACTAGGAAGACCATGCAGAGTGAGCATTTACTGAATGCTTACTGTGTACCAGCGCTTTACATCCATAACCTCATTTCATCAGGGGATGAAAGCATCAGCTGATTGGGTAAGTGCCATGCTTATCCACTTGAGAGGTTAGAAAGTTGTTTAGACTCAGAAGGGTTAAAAGGCTAAGGAGCTTAAGGAATCAGAACCAGTAAGTGGCAGAGCCAGAATTCAAGCCCAAACAGCCTGACTCCTCCCCATGTCCGTGGTTGCCACCATCACCTCCCATTATCACCATCTTGACATCATCTCCCTATCTCTCCCTGTACTCCTTTTATCTTGTGACTGGCCTCTGGGACATACCAGATGCCCTTCTGCCTTGGGGCCTTGGAACCTTCTTTCCTTTTAAAACACTTCTCTCCCAAATACTTCTCATTCCTTCACTCCCTTTGAATCCACAAATGCCTCAGTGTAGCACATGGTCACCTCCTCTACAATGGCTGGATGCTCTGTCCATGTGTCCCAGGAAGGCCTGGCCAGGACAAGGGAGACAGCCTGGGACTGGCTGTAGAGAAACCTCTGAGTCCCTCTGGGCTGGGGTCAGCTGCCCTGTGGAGGCCGGGAAACCAGCGCCTGGGGTGCTTTTGGCACCCCCCAGCCATGTGTGGAATTAGGTGGTACAGTAGTTTTAGTTGCATGCCATGCAGTGTTCCCATTCATTGTGGCTGAACATCCAGTGGGTACTCCTAAAAGTTGTATCATGGCCTATGCAGCGCCATGTGGAGCAAAGTGGATGGCTCCATCCTTCACAGGATGACCTTGAGGCTGGAGGGTAAAAGCAAGAAACTTCCAGCCCCTCAGAATAGTCGTCTCCCCAGGGTCCCATTTCCCAGAGCCCTCAGTACAAGGGCTGCATCCTCATGGCATGATGAGAAGACGGACTTCAAGAAACTGAAGAAATCACACAGAACACAACAGCACCTCTCGGCACCCTCAGGACCTGGGAATCCTGGTCCTCAGCTCTATGGCTGGTAAGGGCTCACGGTGCCTTTGACTCTAACCTCTTGCAGGTGATTTACAGATCTTGGATGTCTCCTCTGCAGGTTCAGCATTCAGACAGCCCAGTGAGAAAGGCAGTACTGTTTCCAGATGAGGAAACTGAGGCTCAGATCGCTGGCTGTCTCAGCTTCATCCCACACTAGTGCTTCTCTGAGCCCGGACTTTTGGCTCCAAGAATAGTGCTCCTTCCAACACACTGGGACATCAGCACACAATCTGTGAGGAACATGTAGCCAGCGGGTGCTTACTGTCAAGACTGTGGCTCCAGAATTCAGAGAACCCCATGCTGAATGAATTAGCACTTCAAATTGGTTGGAGATGCATTCCCAGAACGCCTCTCAGTGTATGTCACAATGCCTCCCAACTAGTGCTTCTTCAAGATGTGGCTAAACACCTCCAACAAAATTCTTTGATAGAAAAGGCAAGAGCCATTATTTCCATAGGTCAGAATTTATTTCATACCATCTCATTTATAGCATTTTCAAGTACAACATTCTGCTCAACATCATTTACACTTGAAAACAGAAAAGCACAACTTGGTAAGGCACCAGGTTACGATAGTCTGGAGAGAAAGCCTTGCCCCCATTTTGGCTTGTGTAATACCTGGGTAGTTTCTCTTGAGTCTGTCAAGCAGAGAACAAGGTTATAGAAGGTCCATTTATACATACATGGTAACAAGAGAAAACAAACAGTTTTGAAGTATGCTGTATTCTTAAATTATAACGGTGGCCCACACTTGTAGTTCAGCCAAAGTGGCATTCTCTAAAGCAAAATTTTTATAAAATCTTCTCTGCAATACCAAGCTGCAAGTTTAACAATTTTTTAGCTTTGAAGCAAACCAACTTTATATTTAACTTAAGCACATACTTTAAAAACATTTTCGGCCCCAAACTATGTTCACAAAGAAAGAAAAATGGAGGAAAATCTCAAGTATAATCGTACCTTTACTATTCTATAAAATGCAGCAATATATTTTAAAAACTGTTGCATTTAAAGGTCAACCCACTAGATTTTTAACACTAACAGTCCAAGGTGTTATCAACCCCAGTTAAAATTCAACTGTTTGCATAAAGCTTTCAGAACTGGGCCACACAGGTATACTTCACTAAGCACTTTCCACCCGTGGCCTAAAGGCAGGAGGTGCGGAAGGCCTCTCCAGGGAGACCAACTGCAGCCCCATATACTGTCACATGCATAAAACTTCTTTCAAGTGTTGTGTTCTATCTTAAAAATGAATTTGCACTATACTCCATGCTATTTACTTTAATATAAAAATAGTGTTTCAAATCGCTTACCAGTTAAATAACTCATCTTCCCTCCCACACCTCTGGACACCAGACAGGCAGAGCCCAGCCTGGGAAGCCTAGCTTTCCACAGATAGGTAAGTCAGGCACGGCAAGATGAGACTGTATTCGATTAGGTCTATTTTAAGCTTTTCCACAAATCATTTTATTCCTTCAGGTTGTAACTAAATGCTCCAGAAAACTATGACCGACATCAATTCCAATGTGTTGAATAATCAATAGTTAATAGTCTATGTATTTTAGTGGTTTAAAGATTAATCTTTTGTTAAACAAAGAAATTTGTTAATTTTATTTAATAACAGGAATAAATAGAACCCCTAACCTAAAGTATAACCTGAACTTTTACTTTTTCTATAGAAAAACACAAACTGGATTTCTTTTTAATATAAAAAAGACAACACAAAACCCACAGAAAAATAAAACTCTTCTATCTAACTGGCTTTACAGATTTCCCTCGTTAGTTGTGGAAGTGACTTTGGTGGCTCTGGTTCACCCACCGTAAGCCCCACGCTGTAACTCAGAGTGTTTAGGCTGCCTTGTGGTGTCTGGGAAGCATTCCTACCAGAGTAAAAACTACTCTCCTGAGATGGCACATTTTCTCCAGAAGATTCAGCCCTAAAAGCTGCCACCTTGAAGGATGTATTTCACTGTCACAGGAAGCAGCCAAGCATGGGGGCCAGGGTCCCGGCATGCACCTGGCTGGCCACACGCCCCGCCCCTCAGGAGTCCTCAGAGTCCGCTGGCCTCTGCTGCTACTGCCCTGAAAGCCATCTGTGGCTTTAACTGGTTGTTTTAACAGGTTTCAAGAGATGTTCATTTTATTTTTCGTTTAGTTTTAAGATGTCCTCAAAAATGTATATATTAAGATACACTTAAAAACATATTCTGAATATAATAAAAAAGATGTTGGTTCAAAAAAGTGTCAACAAGAAAAGGAAGCCACGCTTCCCTAACATCTGTGTTTGTGGCCATGCTTTTCCCCATTAACTGTGTAAAAGTCTGAATCAACAGCAAATACAGCCATACAGACCTATGTATCTGTGTGCATGAGTGTGCGTGGGTGTGCACACAGAGAAGTACATCTTGGCTGACTTAAGAAAAAATGATCTGTGTTGTGTCCCACAGACATTTGCTGTTGGCCTTTCAAGAGTATTCACCTCCCTGCCGAAGAGACAGCTTGAGTATGGAAGTTTAAAAACAATCCAGATAGGTGCTCCCTGTTGCCGTTGTTACCTAGCACTGAGGCAGCTTGGTGCATGTGTTACAGTACCGAAAGCAAATGTCACTTTCTGATCTCCGCAGGAACCACTCCCTAAAACATGAGAACTACCGACTAACACTTGCTTTCCTCCACACAGCACTTTGTCTATGTTCATACGTGTCAACACAACTGGTCTAAGAAAGAAAAGTCCCAATCAGCAAGTCTCCTTTTTTGTCTACACAGTGCCATAGAGTCAGTGGCATGTTTTTTGCCTGTTGTTTTTAAATCATAAGCAACGGGTATTAGCAAATGACAAAAGTGACTGGTTTGAGGTTTTGTAGGCAGAGGTTTCTTATTTTTTTCCCAGATTTTTGCTCCTTTAAAAAAAAAAAAAAAGGCATGGTTTGCATGGAGTTTCAAAGCTAAGAACTGTTCTTACCATGATTGACCCGTGTACATAATGCACTGTGCATTAAGTAGCCCTTAATCAAGAGAGGGTTAACCATAGCGTTCCTCCCTTTTGCTCTTCTGTACATTATAATGTAGCAGAGCTTCATTCTTGACATCCAGATTTGAGGTGTCTTCTTCATATTAGATATAAATTAACCAGAGGTCTAGAACTCTTGAATTTCCAGAGATGTGAAAAAATTTTAATTTACTTCAAAAATATCTTGCATAAGTATCTCATCCCTAAGCTCAAACAAACAACAAGAAAACTAAAGGCAAGAAAGAATACATAAAATTGAGAGCTCCTCCTATAATACATATACACACACTCTCGATATAGGTTCTACACAGTAAAAGAAGTTGTTTCAGCTAATATAGCTTCTAATATCGATTTCATCTGAAAATAGCCTTTCTGGGTGTCTTGCCAGCATCATACGAAACAGCAGTACTTCTTCCACCAAGACTTGGAGAGGTTTTTCATTTTATCTGGAGTCCTGCTTTTCGACTTCTTTGGCTGTTGCTGAGTGTCCGAGTATTGAATGCCAGCGACGATGGCTGCATCAAAGACCTCTTTGAGGTTTTTTTGAGTCAAGGCTGAACACTCGATGTAGGAGGCGGCTTTGATTTCCTCGGCGCACAGCTTAGCCGCCTCTTCAGGCACTGGCTTTTCTTTGCATTTGTCCAACTCAATGAGGATTTTGACATCTTCCCTGAGATCCGACTGCGTTCCAACTAGGATGATGGGGGCTTTGGGACAGTGGCATCGAATCTCCGGCACCCATTTCTCACTGACGTTCTGGAAGGATGAGGGGCTCACGACACTAAAGCAGAGGAGGAAGATGTCTGTGTTGGTATAGCAGAGAGGCCTCAGCTTGTCAAATTCATCCTGCAACCAAGCAGAGTACCTAGAAGTTATTTTTTTAATGAATTCTCATCAGTAAAAAGATCATCTTCACATTTTTCATGAAAGGGTCCGGCAGGTGATAGAAGAGCCACTGGTTCTAGAAGGAAGAGCCAGCATTCTTGAAACGATCCTACTGTTTACCCAAGTGGGGCTAGCGCATCAGCAAAGGTGTGGCAGCCATCTGCTTTCAGGGCCAGCTATGGTCTGAACACTGCCAAACACGTTCACCGTGTTCATTGACACTGAAGACCTACTTGCAGCTTAACATAGAAAAAGTGCTCAAAGCAGGTGGGTTCTAGAAGTAAAATGGACTTAAGCCTTCAGCTGAGTGTAACCCAAACTTATTCTCAATTCTTGGTACTTAGCTACTCTTTCAAGATTCAGACCACACCCTTATTGATCCTCAAGACTCCCACTCAACCCCAGTCCATGAACACAGCTCCTCTCTTTACCAGTCCAGCCCTGCCTTTCCCCACAACAGCTCTGAGTGATGCCGATTTCATCCCATCTGCACTGTGCACACGCTCTGCCCACACCATACACAGCAACGCAGAGTAAAGTAATGATAATCAGACTCAAGGCCAGACCAGAAATGGAGTTGAGGACCTTTGTCAGTCCACTGTCATCAGTGACTCAGAAAACTTGTGCTTCTCAATGCCACATACAGACACTGGTTAATACATCCTCATTCTGGCTGTATCTTCTCTTCCTCCCTCCTTCCTACATTTTCTCCTACTTCCTTTGTCCTGCCAATACCCATGGCCTCCGTGTACAGTGCTTTGGACAGATATGAACTGGAGAATAGGCATGCCCACCCTACCCTTAAGGTACAGAGAAGTGGATGGGTTAAGTTAGAGTTGATTACAAATAAACCAATGGTTGTGCTGCCAATGCTCTCCCGCAGTCATCCATTTAATAGACACACTGAGCATCACCTACACTCAAGGCACAGCGGCAGACGAAGGGATTTGGTTGTGAACAGAGAGATGTTGGTCTCCAAATTACCATTTCTTTATAGAAAACACCCTATAGTTCCCTATAGCACCATATTCAGCTAACTGAAAACTTTCGTTCAACTCTTTTGTAGAAAAATATTTACTCTTTCCTATTTAAAATGTGTATCTGTTGGTGCCAACCATCCTCAGGTGTAAATAATTTCCCAATGACAAGAAAAAGTTCAATGGCACTCATGTTTTTCATTACTCAATTGACACACTCGGATGATTTACCAAGTACTATCTATATCTACATTATTCTCCAACCGTGGCTTTTTTCTCTTGGTATAAAATAAACCTGTAACTTATTTGAATGTACTTTCTCCATTTGAGGATCCATGTTTCAATTATGGGACAACAACTGACCAACTAATCACATTAAAGTCAACCAGCTAAAATGTTCAACAATCAATATGGCATTTCAGAATGTCACTTGTGAGGCTTCTGTAAGCGAAAGTTGAAAAAGAATGACTTAGCCAAGTGTGGTGGCATGTGCCTATAGTCACAGTTACCTGCAAAGCTGAATCGGGGGATCACTTGAGCCCAGGAGTTTGAGACCAGCCTGGGTGACACAGCAAGACCCCTCTCTCTCAAAAAATTTTTAAAAAGAAAAAGAATGACTTACGTTTCTTCATGCCAACTTTGTGATGAATAAATAAACACAGAAACACAGCCAGGTAGACTATGGCTCCAGTTCTGAAGATCTTTTAATGGAATGCTCCCTTTGTTCTTAGAGGGCCTCAAAGAAAGAAGTATAAAACTGAGACCAGTATTAAGGCAGCCCCCTCAGGTAGCTGCACCCTGGCCGTGCCCTGGTATCTGGGGTTGCATTACTGAGAAAAATAAAGGCAAGCACAAGGGCTGGGCCTTCTGAGTGGGCTTTGGAAAGCTATCTCCCCAGATCTCTTGAGATTCTGGCAAAGGGGCTTGAGAAATACAACAGAAATTGGACCCTCCTGCTCAGCGCCTGACCAGAAACCTTAGATATCTGATGGAATAATGCAGTACACACGTGCAATGAGGACAACTGGAATGCACCTTTAAGAAAAGGCATTCTGAGGCCAAGCAATCTGCATGTGCTTGCCAGGTCTGTGGTACAGACACTGCATAGGAGTCTGATCAGGGTGGGCAGGGCAGAGAGACGAGACTGGATTCTACACCCCTCTGGTCTAGCTGCAACTTGATTTTTTTTTTCCAGTATAAGATTTTTCCAAGTACCTTATGGGTCAAAAGGCTGAAGAATTTTCAGCTTCTACTGGCAATTCTCCAGTGAACTACTCCTATTTCAGCAATACTTTTTTCTCTTCTGCCAAAGGTATGTTTTTTCATGTCTCCAGTCTGTCTCTGATCAATCTGCCCTTGAGTGAGACTGTAAGCCCAGTGTTAAAAACTCCTTTTGACATCTTATAGACTCACCTACCCTCCCTAAAATGAAAAGCCAAAGGTACAAGAAGTGATTTCTTTAGCCTGTAGAGCCATCCATACTCTGCTCCCATCAACTTCTTTGGGAAACCCACTCTCCAGCTCCACATCCCCAAATTCCAACCTATCTGTGCTCACATTGATTCTCCAGGCATCTGAAATGGAGGTCAGTGGAGTCACTTAACCCTCAAGGTTCTCATGTCAACTGCCTAGAAGAGGTATGTGTTCCTTCCTCCATAACAAAACATGGCAGGTATCACAGTGAGTCCCTGAAAATGTATTTTATCAGGTCAGGACTAGGGAGAGTAGAAAAGAACTACCATTTTGACCAGCTTGGCTAGTAGTCTAAATAAAGACTAATTTATAAGTGGGGGATCAGGAAAACAAAAACAAAACCACAAATAACCTGACTTATCTTACCAGCAGTGAATTTTTCATAGTTTTCGAAGTTGGTTTTCTACAAATTTTTCAATGGTGGTCTTATTCATTATTTAATTGGATGTACTCTTCTAACCAGTACACAAAGGTTAAGAAATACAGTAAATCTCATTGAAAATATTGCTGAGAGGCCAGAAGAATAATTTCCAAATAAACTGAAACTTACAAATGTAGTACCAAAACCTTCGTTTTTCCTTAATTATAACTGTTTTGTGTAAAAATACTTCTAAAGGGATGCTTGTGCTTTCCTGATGTTTAAACAGATTATACTAAGGAACAATTTAACTCTTCCTTGATGATTCAGAGTCATTTTTGCAAAGTTTTTCTGGTAAAATTCCTATTTGTCTTTCAAAACTCTGCTCAGAGGTTTTCCCGCCAGGCCCAACCAGCCTGCACCTCTGAGCCTGAGCCTCTTTTCTTCCCTTCGCTTGCTCCTTCACAAGCTCCCATAAACTAGTTTGTCTTTCCTCCACACTGTAAGTCTATTAAGGAGCAGGTCCACAACTTATGTTTGCACCCCCACCACCTGGTCTTCCTCCGGTTCATCCATTCTAAAACCACGAGATGACGCCCTGCTATCACTCTGCTGGGCACTGGGCATAAAACCCCAGCTCCAGAAGCTGCATCCTGCTTGAAGAGTCAACACTTATGGGGAGTCCAGTGGACAGTGATATTTGAGTGACATCCTGGGGCAGGTAGGTGCACTGAGCTTCTGCTCCACCCTGTAAGGCTCCCTGCTAACTGTGCCTTTGGACTTCCTGTGTTTTCCTGACTTCTTCCTCAGGGTCTGACTTCAGTAGGTCAGACGGCTATGTTTACTGAAATGTTCCTCCGCCCGTGTTTTCTTTATTTATTTTTTTTGAGACAGAATCTCACTCTGTCACCCAGGCTGCAGTGCAGTGACGTGATCTTGGCTTACTGCCACCTCCGCCTCCCGGGTTCAAGCAACTCCGCCTCAGGCTCCTGAGTAGCTGGGATTACAGGTGCCCGCCACCACACCCAGCTAACTTTTGTATTTTTAGTAGAGACGGGGTTTCACCATCTTGGCCAGGCTGGTCTTGAACTCCTGACCTTGTGATCCACTCGTCTTAGCCTCTCAAAGTGCTGGGATTACAGGCATGAGCCACCGCAACCGGCCCTCCGTGTTCTAAGGCTCAGAAAACCTGAGCCCCCTGGTAGGCAAAGCATTCTCACTTCATACAAGAAAATGAGTTTGAATTATAAATACCACCATGGCATTCAGAAAGATTTCAGTACTAGAAGTGACGGTATTCTTTTTCTTTTTTTTTTTTTTTTCCAAGAGACAGGATCTTGCTTGCTCTGTCAGCCAGGCTGGAGTGCAGTGGCACCATCATAGCTCACTACAGTACAGCCTCCAACTCCTGGGTTCAAGCGATCCTCTCACCTCAGCCTCCTGAGTGGCTGGTGGCTGGGACTACAGGCAGTGCCACCACACCAGGCTAATTTTTTTATTTTGTAGAGATGATGTCTTGCTATGCTACCCAGGCTGCTCTCAAATTCCTGGCCTCATGCAGTCCTCCCACCTCAGCCTCCCAAAGAGCATGAGCCACCACATCCAGCCTGATTTTTGTTTTCTACAGACGATAGAATACAGACAGTGCTTGGTTTTTCCAAGCTGAGGTACTCCCAAGCTATGGCCTCCACCAGCCTGGTGTTCCTTGGAGATCAAGGCTCCCCAGTCTTATGTCATCTTGAGGTTTAAAAAATAAGATCTGTCCTCAGCTCTGAATCTGCTGTCCCAGAGTAGGTGAGCAACTTGGAAGCTCTGGCTTAGATGAGGCTCTGGGGGGGCAGTGGAAAGCCAATGCCTTCATAAACACAGTCATGTGATGGCACCTCAGAAAGTGAAGGGGGCACTTTCACCTGCCTACAAAGTACCCCCGGAACTTTGCTGAACTCTAGAACATACCAGAGAGACAAGTTCATTAACTATCACTTTGCCAAAATCAAGTACCCCTGGGTGTTCACAAGGCATAGCCTGACTTTAATGACTTGAGTACCCACCAAGGGGGGCGGGGGTTCTTCTGGGGAACACAGTGAGGGAATCCTATACTCCCTGGCTATTTCCTCCAAGTGCCCAACCCTTGAGAAAAAGCGTTCACAATTTGGATAGAATAAGCCCAGTTAGTTCATCCCTCCAGCTAAGGACTGCTCTGACAAATGTATCTGTGCTTCAAGGGATGGGGCTGGTCCTAGCGAGTCAAACCATAGCTCAGGAAGGGAAATATTAACCCTTACTGATGTAAATTCCATCTTTTTCTTGAACAAATTTCTTAAATATCTGACTCACTGGCCTTTAATAAAACGATTATAAGATATCACTAACACAGTTTGGGAAATGACGACAAAGCATCACTGAAACTTTTTCATAAAAACCAGGGAGTAAATAATAGAAACTCCTATAAGATAAGAGCTGTTCCTGACCGTGCTTCCTCCCTTGCCTGGCTATGCAGAGCTGGGCCAAATCCTGCTTTATTAGTTTGGAGGTATCTTCCTTTGCTTCCTGCCCGCCAACCCCTGGCCCCTGCCCACCCTCAGAGAGGGGCCAACGGCAGGGGTGGGTCCACTTCATGAGGCTTTAGAATGACCTAGTTACTGACTGGGGGAATCAAAGGTTATTTGGAAATCTTTAAAAGGCTGTTTCCTTTCCCAGCACTGAGCTGTAACATGATACTGACCTGTCCGGCAGTGTCACAGAGTTGGAGTCTCACGGGCCGCCCATCCACAGACACCACCGCTTAAAAACAAAACCAAAATGACCATCAGGAGGTGTCTTTTAACCCCTTTTGGAATCCTAATAGTTTTAGCTTTCACCATCATTCTCACTCCAAACACCTCTGCTCCTATTCTAGGTCCTCTAATGAATTAAAGACTAGCCTAAAACAAGGAGGCCCTGTGGAGGCATTTTTGTATACAAACCCAGGGCTGGCAAGTCACTCCACCACCATGAACCAGGCAGCAAATCCCTGAACCCTTTGATGGTGCCCCCAGAAAGGCCTATGCTTTTCTCCCAGTCCTGGAAGATTTATTTTCCTGTCACACTTGTTTCAAAGGACCTAAAGACAACACTGGGGGTAAATGGGAAGTAACCCTGCAGTTTTAAATCAGTGGAAAACCTCACAAATAATTCTGTTTTCCCTTGGGAAAGGTTCCCCAACTTCAGGGTTTATCACAAAATTCCAGTTTGTTTTGAGAACATGTGCAAACACAGGCTGCCTGCATTGTCCTGTTTAAAAATGAGGGTACTCTTTATCTCTAAGTCAGGCCGAAAGAAGAATTAAAAAAGAAAAAAGAAAGCCATGCCCACCTTTCCACTGGGATTCGGGGACTCCACTCCGGGAGTGTGGAGAGGCCTGCAGCAGGACATGTGGAGGTTTCTATTTTAATTAAGCAGTCAATTTTGTCTCTTTCTACACAACTTTCTAATTGTTTCTAAATGTTTATACTAGTCAGCAGCAGGGGTGGGGTGGGGTGGGGGAGGGGAGAAACCATACTCTGTGGTGGGAACCCACCAGTACAGCACCCATTTCTCTAGGGTACCTTTGGGATGAAAGGAAGGTCAGAGAAGCAACTTTCTCTCTTAAGCGAAACAGTTAAATGTTTCATTCTAGCTTCTGTGAATTTCAACTTTTTCTTAAATTTCAAAAAGACCTGAATATCGAGATAGAGAATTCCTTTATCTTTGTATCTACCAAGGGAAATGACATTGCACCCGGTACCTAAGAGCTTTAAGTAGCTTAAAGGGATCCTGAAAGGATACCAACAATCAGAATCTAAGCCCATGTGGGCCGGGAAGGTGGTGGTGGGGCTCAGAAGAAAGAAATGGTGTTTACTTTCCAGGTTTCATCCAAACCTAAGCCTTCACGAGGGCCGCTCGCGCTATTTTCACTAAATCAAGTGTTTTCCCGGCGTCTCCGCGGCTCTTTAAAGTGGAGACGCCCCTTGTGAGCTGAGCTGCCTAAAAGGAAAGGAGCGACGCTCAGGTAAAGGCACCTGCGCGTCACCTCCTGATTGAAACTGCAGCGGCGCCAGCGACGTCGCCCTCAGGAAACTTTGCTCTACGCAGCAAACTGACCCGGCAGCCAGAACTCAACCTGTTTCACTCCTGCTTATCTGTTGCTTAAATTGTGAGATTTTTTTTGGCAACGGCTCTTACTGCCGCTCCGCCCTCCTCTCTCCAAGCTCTGGTTGTAGGGCTCCCCATTCCCTCCTGGTCCTTTCCTGTTAGCTCCGTGCTTGCCCAGTCCCTGACACTTAGGAAACGTCCTACTCGCCTCATTTGTCCGGTTTCCCCGCTGGAGCCGCGCCCGGGGCCCTGCAGCGCCCTTGGGAGCCCCGCGACCCTCGCGCCACCCTCCTTCCCCTGGACGGACCGCGGCCACGCGCCCCCGGCCCCCGAGCCCGCTCACCGGAGAA
>NW_012113808.1:3207906-3210354 GCF_000951035.1 Colobus angolensis palliatus
TCCGCGACCCGGCAGGCGGGGACTGCTAACACCGGCGCGGGAGGACCCGGAACAGACGCTCCAGAGGACGCCTCGCACCCGGTCCGGGGAGCGGCGCCCGAAGGAGCCGGGCCACCCTCGACAGCCTCCTCCCCAGCTCTCGAGAGGGTGACCACCGCGCGACTGGCCCGGGCAGTTCCGCTTTCTGGCGCGCACACGAGCTGGGAAGCCTGAGCCGCCTCCTATTCCTCTCCGTGGAGCCCCCGGCTGGCAAGGGCTCCACCCAGGGGGGAAAATGAAGTGTCCTGGAGGCCTGTCCTGCGAATGAGATTGAATTAACAGACAGCTTTTTTCCTTAAGTCTTAACTGCAGCTGATCGTGTGATTTTTCTCATTTTGAAGCAAAAGGATGCCAACTCCATTGTGAATGCTCCTTTTACTTTCTCTTTCGGCATGCCGTGAACCTTATACATGTATGCTCCAGCAATTTTTTTATAGCCCCAATTCCTTCATTTACTTAAAGGTAATTCGGAGACAAAGTATTCCGTTTCCCTTTGATTCCTTTCTCTCTCTGCCTTCCTTCTACATGTGGTCAACAGTCCATTCAGAAAGAGGACTGCTCTTCTGAGCCAAATCAGAATACAAACAGTCCTGGGGGTGTACAGTGTGCTGTGAGAAGAGCCACATATTATTAATACACATATTGATGCTAGTGGTAGTAAAAATAACAATAATAAATACTGAGCTTTCATAATGTGTCAGATACTGTTATAAGCACTCTTCATGAATTAATTATTTTAATCTTAACATTACTTACAGCCATTTTACAGATGAGAACACCTGAGGCACAGAGATATTAAGTCACGTTTTGGGATTTCACAAGCTAGTAAGTGGCAGTGCGAGGATCCAAACCCAAACAGTCTAGCCCCAGAACCTGAGCTTCTAACTAAAATCCTGGAGGCAAAAATAAGAGTGTATGATAAACATAGTCTTGAACGTATAGCCATTGTCAGAATGCAGGTGATGGATTTATCAAGAAGTTAGAAGCTTGAATCCAGGACTCCTGACTTGCAAAGGACACTTTTACATTGCTGGGAGATCTAGCAATGTGCACACATGGTAATATGTTTCTGCAAATTTTGAAAAACAAAAGTATTTTAATCACCACCAGTTAAGTTTACTGTCTTTTTTAACTCTAACTTATCCTTATATTGAGTGATTTTGAAGAAGCCAGGTTGTTTGGTGTAATGGGATACAGAATCAGGATGAAGATGAGATAAGGGGGATGTCAAGGATGCAAAATTTATGACAAATTGAGCATTCAGAGGCAATATCAAAAAATAAAAAAATTAGAGGGCCCTTACTCTTAGGGTCAGGCAAATGCCAATGTTAAGTTTTGAGCCTCAGGTACCTGGCTTGCCTCTCCCTAGCCCTGGCCATGATGACAGGATGTATTTGTGTGGTTTACAGTTCTCCTATGTAGATGTGTTGTTGCTAGCCATCCAGGTATAGAAATGGCTACCACTGACATACCTATGACCCTCTGTGAGAGTCACATTGGTGTCCTCAACTATCTTACTTTCCCCAACACTAGAACGGTTCCAGTAGCAAAAGAGTAGGAGAGCTTGAGATGGGCAGAGCTGGAAGCTAGTCTGGCAATTCTTTCCATCATAAAACACCTAATATCGGCTGGTGCGATGGCTCATGCCTGTAATCCCAACACTTTGGGAGCCTGAAGCAGTCAGAACGGTTGAGGCCACGAGTTTGAGGCCAGCCTGGCCAACATGGCGAAACCCTGTCTCTACCAAAAATAAAAAAAATTAGCCGGGTGTGGTGGCTCACACCTGTAATCCAGATACTCCAGAGGCTGAGGTGGGAGGATCACTTGAGCCTGGGAAGTCGAGGCTCCAGTGAGCCCTTGATCAGCCACTGTACTCTAGCCTGGACGAGAGTGAGACACTGTCTCAAAAGGAAACAAATAGAAAAAAACACAATATTGTTAGAGAAGGTTTGACTCTCTCTACTATACCTGATCAAAACGGAAGTTCTCTCTTGTCAGAAAGGTACCTGTACTCTAAATGCAGCAGATACCGTTATAAATGCACCATACATCTTTGGAGAAAAATCACATGAAATGAATGATCTGAATTCCCATGTTTGTAAGAACACGAGGCTATAGTAGTACAACAAAAAGCAAGTTCACCTGTGTGTGAAGTAACTTCCTATTTTCCTATAGAAAATATCTTACAAAACTGAGTAAGTCATCAAAGAGTATGCAACTGAAACATGTAAATAGTGTCATAGAAGTGTGTCAAGTAGTTTATTAAAATATCATGTCTTATGTATTTTGTTGAAGTTTGTGGTGTTTATTAGCCTTTTAAAATTTGTAACTTATTGTGATGCATTTCTCACTCTAAACATTTGTTTTTGTATCTAATTTTCTATTCTTTTTTTTTTCTTTTTTTTTTTT
>NW_012113808.1:3210569-3230064 GCF_000951035.1 Colobus angolensis palliatus
CCCAAAGTGCTGGGATTACAGGCTTGAGCCACCACGCCCGGCCTAATTTTCTATTCTTAATTTTGTATTTTTTTTTTTCTTAGTGAAGTCTCACAAATGTGATAAGCCTCAGGCCCTACAAAACTTGGCTTTGCTCCTCCATGTGGCCAGCTGTCAGTTTTTGTGTCCTGTGCCTCCCCCTCTTGCTTTTCCCCCGTCTCATGCTGAATATCATCCCATGCCCACTCATCTGGGCCCATTTTTCTGGACACAACTTAATCAGCTCCCTGCATCCTTATCTAAAATACTGGAAACTAATGTTTGCCCTATTCATGAGACTCTTCTGTAGACAACATAGGAAATCAGACCCCACGCCAAACAGTTGGGTATTTCATCCAAGTCCAAGAGCAGAAAGATGACAGAATGCCTACCACCGTCGGGGGCTACAAGAAGCCCTTCAAGGTGTGTGGGCTCAAGTCGTATGATATATTTGTTTGTTTATTTGCTTATTGTCTGTCTCCTCTTACACGCTCCATGAAAGAAGAAACTTTATGTTGCTCATTCCTGTATCCCACACTAAGAAGCACGTGGGGCAAGTAGTAGGTGCTTAATAAATACTTAAGCAGTGGTAAATATGTAAGTGAAAGTAAAACATGTTTTGAACTTGACAGTTCTGTAAAAAAAAAAAAAAGAAAAGAAGAAGAATGTAAAACATGGACTGTCAAAACATGGACAGTTGTATTTTTATGCTTTTATAAAATATTTTTAGAAAGAATGAAGGAAATTTGACCACTTCTTGCAGCTATTAATATAAAACCATGTCTTTGCTCAGTTTCAAGACAAAAAATGCATTACAAACCTCATGTATTCCCATTTGATTTTTCACCAAGGCGGTGCAACGCCTTCCTTCATTGTGCCGTGGGCCTAGAAAATTCTGATAACTGGGTGCAGATTTTCCGTTCTTAAGATCTGGCCTCTCTGAGGCCCTCCAGCCCAGCTGTGAGCATTCATCCCCTTACCTACCCCCAACACCTCCTCCAGGACTTCCAGCAGCCCAGCCCTGGGCCCCCAACAATACATCAGAGGTGTCTCCTCGAACTACAGGTCTGTAACCCCTTCCTCCTCCTGTGAACTTGCTCTTTCTCTGCTTAGGTGTCACCTCCTCCAAGAATGTTTATTTTTATGCCTAATTTTCTATACTTAATTTTGTGTTCTTTTTCTTAATGAAGTCCTCAAAATGTGATAAGCTTCAGGCCCTACAAAACTTGGTTTTGCTTCTCCATCTGGCCATCTGTCCGTTTTTGTGTTCCATAGCCTCACTCTCTTGCTTTACCCCTTTTTATGTTGAACTGCCCCACACCCACTCATTTGGGCCCATCTTTCTGGGCTCGACTTCATTAGCCCCCACAGCCTTATCTAAAATGCTTGGAACTAACGCTTGCCAGATTCATTAAGAATCTTCTACAGGCAACGTAGGAAAGCAGACTCCCACACCAAACAGATTGGTGTTTCATCCAAGTCCAGAAATGTTCCCTGACCCCTTATGTGGCTATATTTGTGCTTGTCCCTATCACAGCCCTTATCTAGTGAAATCATCTACTGATTATACAGCACCTACCCTTGCTCATAATCCCCTAAAAGGGAGGATCCCCAGTTCACAAAACTCTTCCCCCCAGCACAGTATTAATATGTTTTCTAGGATTTTTTCCATCAAGTTGTTTTAACTGTTCCACTAGCAAATAATTAATAGTGAATTTGTAGTTTTTTACTAAAATGGTAAAAAAAAAAAAAAAAGGTCCTAATAGACTTTCCACTGTGTACCTGTCACTGTTGTATCTTTTGATATATTTAAGAAATAAATAAATTTGTATCTGCTCAACATATTCCTTGCCAGGTGTCATTGTCATCATCATATTAAACATAAAGCTATTTTTCCTGCTATTGATAACATTTCACCGTTTACTGAGTACCAAATCAGAACAGCACGGTTTTTTTGGATCTTTCATTTTAGCAGGTCATATAACTCTGTGTGTTCATTCACTCTTTAAACGGTAACCCTTTGCCTTGGACACATTAATCTGATTTCTTTCCTTCAGCAGTGCCCTAGTTTTTTTAAATACTCTATAAGAGGACATCAGAAGAATACTTCTCTAAAACTGGAGATTCTAAGCTGGGTTGTCTATTGCCAACATGGCTGTCTGCTCCCAGAATTCCCTTCTTTGTATGGTTCTGGGCTAAAGTTGTCCAGATACATGATTCTCAGAATTGAGAAGACTGAAGGCAAGTGGAGGAGGGTCATATGGTCAAACATGACAGTGGATGGACACAGCACGCCCTCACTAGCCTCCCGCTTTGCAGTGATATCATCTCACTGCTGGCTCCGCTGACCCAGAGCAGCCCTCAGTTCTTACCCAGCCCCTGGGCCCCAAAGAGGCTGCAGTCCCTACACCTCATGCCTCAAGCTTCCCTTCCACAGCCTCCTAGGGGCCACATCTGCATAACTTACTATTGGCTTTTCTCCAAGTTCCCATCAGTAAGTACTCTGCACAAGGGTTTCAGCTGGACAAGGTTAGGCACTGTTTCCCTCTGAACTTCCCCAGCAGTTCCTGAACTCATGAAAGCTCTCCTTCCTTAACCCTGTACCTTGGAGCGGCTCTGATTTCCTGACTGGGCCCTGACCAATAGTTTCTTTTTTTCCACTGGGGATGTCATCCTAGGAAAAAAAAAATGACAAGGAAAATGTCTTGACATTATTCACTAGAGAAGGTGGGGAAATCACATAAATGTCACCAAAGCACCAAATGGGCCACCAGTGGCTCCTTTCAGGAATCACAAACATCAGCTAGTGTCACAATAAGGGCTCAGACCACACGGTTGGATGTGCTGATACTAGTTTCCCTGCCTCCAGCAGTCCTTTTATCACCTGCCATCACCTTGTTGATAACTAGAATGGATAAATTAAGCTCTCCCATTGGTGTCATGAAAGTTTAAGATGTAAAAATCAATCCTTAATTTTGATTGTAAAAATTATTTCTCAGACTGTTTATGTTGTTTCATACTAGTCAGATTAGGCTGTGCTATGCTGCAGTAATAAGTGAACTCAAAATTTCAATGTCTAGAAACATAGGGGTTAATTTTTTGGTCATGCAAAATTCACAGCGGATTTAGTAGCTCTGCAAGGCAGCTCCCTTTCAAGTGAAGACTCAAGAATGCAGTCGTCTTGCATCTTGTAACTATGCCACCTGTGACCCTCATTTCTGTGTGCGCGTACCTTGCATTTCTATACATGAACGTGTGCATTCTTGTCTGCATATGTATCTATGCATTTCTATGAGTGAACGCATGGATTTCTGTGGGTGAACAAATGCGTATAATGGCAATTTTATAAGAGCTCAAAACTAAAAACCATATAAATGTCTAAAACAGTAAAATGGATGAGTTAGTTTGGAAATTCATGATATACTACTATTCAGTCAAGAAAATGAGTGAACATACAAGAGTAAATCTCATCAACTAAATGAGAAGTGAAAGAAGCCAGACACAAAAGACTATAAACTATCTTATTTGATTTATGTAAAGTTTAGAAATGGCCAAAACTTGACCGGGCGTGGTGGCTCACACCTGTAATCCCAGCACTTTGAGAGGCCCACGTGGGTGGGTCACGAGGTCAGGAGCTCCAGAACAGCCTGGCCAATATGATGAAACTCCGACTCTACTAAAAATACAAAAATTAGCCCAGCATGGTGGTGCACGCCTGTAGCCCCAGCTATTTGGGCGACTGAGGCAGAAGAATCGCTTGAACCCGGGAGGCAGAGTTTGCAGTGAGGCAAGATTGCGTCACTGCACTCCAGCCTGGGCCACAGAGTAAGACTCCGTCTCAAAAAAAATAAGAAAAGAAATTGACAAAACTCATCAGTCATCAGTGCTAGATGTCAGAGAAATTGAGGGCAATTGGTACATTCAGGAAGGAAAGGGGTCATGGGAAGCTTCTATTTCTTGATCTGAGTGATGATTTTATAGGTGTGCACTGTACAGTAATTATTGGCCATATATTCGTTTCATTCACTTTTGTGAATCGTGTTATATTTTAAAGTTTTAAAGATTAAACAAATTCAAACATGTAAATCATATTAAATAGAACTCATGGTTATTTGCATTCCAAAGAACTGTTTGCTTTAGCCTAGAACAGTGCTAATTACATATTGTACACTTTTTGAATTAAATAACACTCTTATAAAATTTAAATGTGATTTGAGTACCAAAATCCTATTTATACAAAGCTTTTCCAGGAACATGAGTACTGCACATCATTTACATCTCTAATATTTATTTTTAATGGGAGTATCATCTACCACCAGGGCTATTTATGTGTTTTAATATTTTAACTAACTGAACTGGTTCTGCAGAAGTATCACAAGAAATAAATGGCAATTTATATGCATAAGTTCTGGAAGAAAAATGAAAGCAACAGGGAAGGCCCTTAGAGCGATGGCAGGTAAATTTGCCTAGAGGAGAAAGGCTAGACTCGCTGCTAACATGGAAAACAGATGCTATTCTAGGCAGGCTGAGCTACACTGGTGGCACCTTTCCCGCATTAGTCTTGGTTTATTTTCCTCTGTTAAATCCCCTTCTTTGGGTCTTCTCAGCTGTTGCAACCCTGCCATTCCTCCTTGATGAGAAAGGCTATCTCCATTCCCTGGGACCTGGAGCTGCTATAGCAATCCCAATTGGTCTTCCCAGCTGTCTGACCCTCCCTTTGGATAGAAAAGCCTCCTTCCCAGACCTTCAGAGAAACTGGTATGTTTCCAACTTCCCTCCCCACAACTTCCCTCCCCAAACACACATCACAGAAACTCCCCAGGCCAAATGTTCCCCAGCTGCCCAAATTCTCAAAGATGATAAGAACTCATTAGAAACCCCTCTTAGCTATTGCAAAACTATGATCTCCCCTAATTGTTCAGTCACCCTGAAGATAAGAACTAGCCATGTAATCATTTCTCCACCACCATAATCACCCTGGTCAGCAATTCTAGAATCATGAGACTGTCCTACTTCCCTCCAGAAACTGCAGCCCTCTCCCTTTTCTAGCTCTTCCAGGCTGAGCACATGAGCACTCCCACAGTCCTACAATGGGAAGAAGAAAGGTATTTTCATATATTCTGGTAGTTGTCAAAATTCATCGCTGGATTTGCAATAACAATATGACATTCCAAATGTCATATAAATCTGCTTGTCAGTCTGAGAAGAAATGAACCTGAGCAACATGGTAAAACCTCGTCTCTACAAAAAAAAATACAAAAATTAGCTGGGCATGGGATCATGTACCTGTGGCCCCAGCTACTCAGGAGGCTGAGGTGGGAGGATTACCTTAGCTCAGGAGACAGAGAGGTTGCAGTGAGCCGAGATCATGCCACTGTACTTCAGCCTGGGCAACAGAGCAAAACACTGTCACAGAAAAAAAAAAAAAGAGACAGAGAGAGAGAAGAAATGAGCGTCTACTGTATCAAGAAGCCTGTTTTCTCTATCATATGCATCCTAGAAGAATGTACTGAAAGGTAAATACTTATTCTACCATTGAAATCTTTAAAGGAATTTGATTTTAGAAGAGCAGGGGTGTAGTCATCAGCTACATTATTTAATGGACCCATCTGACTCATGAACTTAGTGTGAACAATAGTGATCAACACAGACATGCTTAGAGTGTCAAGGAGTTGACAATTCTAGTAAAAAAGAAGATACCCGTAAAATATCTATAATGCAAGACAGTGTATGGTGAGGGCAATGGGATGTGCAAAGTGCAATAGAAAGTCAGAAGATGCCTAAGCACAGAGTTCTGCATGGGGAGGCAATCAACCCTACTCTGACCCAGGTGAGAAGACTTTAGCACAATCTTGGGTCCAAAAAGATCCTCCTCCCCCTCATCTTCCAGGTGATCACAAATCTACAACAAATTATAACCACATTGATTGTACATGCATTGTCATATTTAATCCTCACAAAATCTAAACATGTGCTATTATTTCCCCAATTTTATAGATTAGAAGATGGCAGCTCAGAGAAATTAAGTTTCCTAACAGAATCAGGACTCAATCTCTAGGGCAGAGATTTTTTTTTTTGGAGACGGAGTGTCACTCTCTTGGTCAGGCTGGATTGCAGTGGCGCGATCTCAGCTCACTGCAACCTCTGGCTCCCAAGTTCAAGCGATTCTCCTGCCTCAGCCTCCTGAGTAGCTGCGATTACAGGCGCATGCCACCATGCCCGGCTAATTTTTGTATTTTTAGTAGAGACAGGGTTTCACCATGTTGATCATGGCTGAGTCTTGAACTCCTGACCTCGTGATCCACCTGCCTTGGCCTCCCAAAGTGCTGGGATTATAGACTTGAGCCACTGTGCCTGGCCTTAGAGCAGAGATTTTTACCATACCCTATAACCATTCCATCAAACCATTAGCCTTACACAAGACAACAGAGCAATGACGTTGTTTTAATAAGTTTGTACTGATAACCTTTAGCAGCATGGTCACTGGACAGAACAACAGTGTGGTACCTTTGATCACTAATTCAGTCTGAGGTACACAATACACACGTGTAGGTACGGACCGGTAGTGAAAGACAAAGGAAACACTCCAAGGTTTTCCAGTGTCTATTAGGAGTGTGTATATTAGGAGTGTGCATAAATAATAAAACGTAAGGAGGAAGGAGAAAAAAAGAGAGAGGAAACCCATGATAAATTTGGAAGTTTTTAAAAGTTTTTAAAACTCTTCCTATTACCTATTATTTATATTTATTACGATAGTAAGAAGATTGTAAAGGGACCTTAAGTAGTTAAGAAGTAGAATATCATACCCCATTGAAACATCATTTTTATGCATGTGCCTGCTGATTTGAAATCAATTTTTATTTACTCACTAAAGTAATTCCGTGAATATTGATTGAGTCCCTTTATTAACTCCAAGATTGGTTAAACGATCAACTACTTTATGTTTAAAATTTGTTTTCTCCAATTCTAAAATTTTATTAATTCAGATGGCTTTCTAATTGGTCAAAATTTGAAAGTCTTAAATTGCATTAAAAATATTTTATAGTTGTGGCTGTCTATAGTCATGGACGGCAGCATCCTTTGGATTCATTAGGCAAAGACCATGGAAAGGCCTGTCTGGATCTAAAGGTGCTGCCATCGTTCTGCCCATGGTGCTCAGCCCCTGGGGAAGTGCTCTCCTCTTTGGCGCTCTCACAGCCTTTGGATGGCGTCCCTTGTTGCTGCTCTCATGGGCTCTGTGGGCCACAGAGGCTCAAGGGAGATGCTCAGGGTTGCTCATCACTAGTCCCATTGAGAGGCTGCAGAAGCCCAGTGGGAGGGTGCTGTGGCCAGAGCCCCCAGGACTGCAGCATCCACACAATCATCCGTGTTATGGAACTGAATCCCAGACCTCTGTACTTCTAAAGGATAGCAGAGAATGAGCTTTGGGAACCACTGAGTAAAAAATTCCTCTGGGCTATTCCTTCCTAGGAATATAGGGGAAGCCCAAATGTTCTTGGGCTGAAGTTCCTGTATGTAAATTTTGAAACTTTGCCCTTTGGGACTCTAGGGTGCAGAGTGAATTCCTGCAGCATATTCCAAGAGGACACCTTCAAATTAATTAATCTGAAATAACTCAGAAGATGAGTATGAACAACAGGAAGGATTTTGTTGAATAAAAAATACCAATTTTCTTTTCCTTTTGTTCCTATTACTGTAGTCTTGAGAGAAAAATAAAATAAAATAAATAAATGTCAGAGAAAGACTGCCAGGCAAGAAAGAAGTCAAGGACAAATAAGTGACTTTGTTCTGTTCTGGGAAAGAAAATGAAGCAGATCAATTTGTGTGGAAGGCCTTCTGTGTATCAGTGGGTGTCTTTACTGCCTGTAAGGGTGGAGACCTGCATAACGAAAGAGCACCCATGCCACACCTTTTCAGCGTAAGGAAAACATTCACCTGACTATAGGCCAGAACTTCAAAAGCAACACTTACCGGATAGAATGTTTTCAGGGTACAAAATTTCAATTAGGCAAGAAGAATAAGTTTTAGAGATCCATCATACAGCTTGGTGACTATAGTTAATAATCATGTATTGTATACTTGAAAATGGCTAAAGAGTAGCTCTTAAATGTTCTCACCTTGCTGGGCCTGGTGACTCATGCCTGTAATTCCAGCACTTTGGGAGGCTGAGGTGGGAGGATCACTTGAGCCCATAAGTTGGGGACTAGCCAAGGCAACATAGCAAGACTCCATCTCTACAAAAAAAAAAATTCTTACCAAAAAGAAAGATAAGTATGTGAGGTGATGAACATGTTAATTAGCTTGACAATAATGATTGTGGTAATCATGTCATTTGTAAACATATATCAAGACATCACATTGTATATTATAAATAGGATTTTTTATTTATCAGTTATACCTTAATAAACCTGGGGGGAACACAATAACTTTTTTACGCCGCTATGGGTTTACCCTTTCTTCTCAGAGAGTAGGACTTTTCCATCTAAATAAGATAGATTGTGTAGCAGGAATTGCATTAATTTGCTCATTCAGCAAATATTTATTAAGCACCCACTACATGTGAGGCCGAGAGTAGTTGGGGATACATCAATAAGCACACAGACACTCCATGAAACTGATGTTTCAGTGCAACATTCCAAATAAGTAAATGATGTAACATATTCCAGGATGACTGTCATACAGATGAAAAAAAACAGGCAGGAAGGTGCTCATGGAAGGCCTCACGCAGGTCATATTTGAGCAAACACTTTGGAAGAAGCAAGAGAGCAAGTCCCGTGGGTGTCTAAGAAAGAGCATTCCAGGCAAATGGAACGTCGAAGGCAAAAACAGCAATTGACTGCGTGTTGGCGAAGCAGCACGGAGCCTAGTGAACCTAACGAGGCAGGAGGTGAGGCCATAGAAGAAAAGAAAAAAGGCAAAAATGTGTGTAGGTCAAGGTAAAGATGGTGTAAATTCTGCAGAAGCCTGGGAGCCGTTGGAATGTGTGGTAGAAGTTATTCAGAAATTATTTTAGGCAGATAGAGAGGAAAAGTTTTCATTTCTTTTAAAGCAGCTCCAAAAACGTTTCTCGTAAAGGCCCCACTTGTAAAGGCCCGGCTATTAGGGCCTGATGGCAACCTTTGATATGCAAACGCAGGCCATTAGAAACTGGGTCCACCCCAACATGGCGATTCCCACAGCCTCCTTGGCCTTGCTCCACATGTGCCTGGCAGCATGGCCACTCCCACATATCCTCACGTGTGTAGAACTTCGTGGTGTCCAGCATTTGCATATTAAAAGGCTAGGGTAGGAGGGCCAGCTTTTTCAGGGGCTACGTGAATGACATGCTGGGTCAAACCAACTCTGAGTCCTATGCAAATTAGACACTGCTTCCTCCAGCCTCTATATATTCATGGCTGGTTTCCACCCCACTTAGGGTCTCCTCTCCTGGCTTTGGAGCCCCCTCCCTCTGTCTCTGTACTTCTTCCTTCTGTCTTCTTTCTTTCTTGCCTACTAAACTTTCCACTCCTTAAAACCACTCCACGAGTGTCCGTGTCATTTTATCTAAATTGACATGAGGACCAAGAACCCTGGTGTTCCTCCCGTCATCGTAGCGGTATCAAATAGAGCTGAGTAGCATCATCTAACTCAGGCTGCCAGATAGAAAGAGATAACTAGGGAAGGGAAATGGAGAGAGGGGCTGGGACCAGGAGTAGCAGAGGTGGTGGTGCAAAGAGGTTGGGTTTTGAACATGCCTTAAAGGTAGACGCAGCATGATATACCTGGAGCATTGGGTCTTGAGTTTACCTGTACAAGAGAAGGTCAGGGGCTGGGCATGCTGGCTCATGCCTGTAATCCCAGCACTTTGGGAGGCCGAGGTGGGCAGATCACGAAGTCAGGAGATCGAGACCATCCTGGCCAACATGGTGAAACCCTGTCTCTACTAAAAACAGAAAAATTAGCCGGGAGTGGTGGCACACGCCTGTAGTCCCAGCTACTCGGGAGGCTGAGGCAGGAGAATTGCTTGAACCCGGGAGGCAGAGGTTGTGGTGAGCTGAGATCCAGCCACAGCACTCCAGCCTGCCGACAGAGCAAGACTCCATCTCAAAAAAAAAAAAAAGGAGATCAGGATAACTCCATGAATGGCCTGACAAACCGAACTCATCATTGACTGAGAAAAGGAAGATTCCAGCAAATGGCAGGTTTGGGGAGAAAGAGTAGGAATTCAGTTTGTACATACGAAGTTTGAGTTGCCTAGGAGATGTCCAAGAGGAAATATTGGGCCGACAATTGAGCATATGACTCTGGAGTTCCAAGGGAGGTGCTGGTGAGAGGTGTAAGTTCAGAGTTTCATCAGCATATGGATGAAGGATGACAGGGCCTAGGAGTGGGTAAAGACCAAGGAAAGAAGAGGCCCAAGGACTGAGCTCTGAGGACTCCCTTGTTAAAGGAAAATAGCAGACATTTTAAGAGCTGGAAAGTACTAAGTAAGGCCGAATATCAGACACTGGGAAGGAAGAAATAGAAAAGCTAGCTGCCAAAAACTCTGCCTGTAGGAATAAAAGCTTATCTACTCCGGTACCTAGCACCTTACCACAGTTAGTCATTTAGCCCATCTGAACTTAAAACAATTCTTGTTTCCTTTGTTTACAGTGTGGCCAGTAATAAATCTGACACAGCACTGTAGCCACCCTATTGTAAGGGCACCAGGCTCTGCCTATTTGCCAACAAATTATTTCGTTGTTTTCTAGTGCTGGGTTGCATTTCAGTGAAAGAAGTTGAAACTACAGTGGAAAACAAAGCCTGGGCGTGGTGGCTCATACCTGTAATCCCAGCACTTTGGGAGGCTGAGGCGGGTGGGTCACCTGAGGTCAGGAGTTCGAGGCCAACCTGGCCAACATGGCGAAGCCATTTTTGTACTAAAAATACAATACAATTTTACTAAAAATACTAAAAATACAAAATTAATGCATGCCTGTAATCCCAGCTACTTAGGAGGCTGAGGGAGGAGAATCTCTTGAACCCGGGTGGCAGAGGTTGCAGTGAGCTGAGATCGTGCCATTGCACTCCAGCTTGGGCGACCAGAGAGAAACTCCATCTCAAAACAAAACAAAACAAAACAAAAGTCTAGGTAGTCATGGGGTTGTGCCCTCAGGATACAGCCCTGAACCAAACAGTCCGGTTTTCTTTGTCCAGCACACCCACTGGATCTGGTTGTGTCGGTAAACAGACTTGTCCGGAGTTAGTTTTGCCTGATAAGGCGCACGTGTTTTCCAAGCTTATTAGAACCAAAGGGACAAGGGCTCGGCTTTGACTAATAACGAAACTGTAGTCATCTATTTCCTTTTAAAAAGTATTAAAATATCTTGCTTCTTCTTTAGAAAGAAAAATATTTTCTTGAGTCCTCTAAATCATGAGTGAAGCTCTTATAGTTACTGTTTCAAAAGACAAGGTGACAAATTCTATTTTTTATTTTATTTTATCTTATTTTGTGATGGAGTCTCTGTTGTCCAGGCTGGAATGCAGTGGCACCATCTCGGCTCACTGCAACCTTCACCTCCCAGGTTCAAGTGATTCTCCTGCTTCAGCCTCCCGAGTAGCTGGGATTATAGGTGCCTGCCACCATGCCTGGTTAATTTTTGTATTTTTAGTAGAGACGGGGTTTCACCATGTTGGCCAGGCTGGTCTCAAACTCCTGACCTCAAGTGATCCATCCACCTCAGCCTCCCAAAGTGCTGGGATTACAGGCTGAGCCACCATGCTGCCCCCAAGGCGATAAATTCTAAGCCAACAGTGGGAGTTCAGAGGCCAGACATCACCAGGGAGGCAACTGCTGTGCAAACCTGGGAAGGCTGTGGAGATTTCCTTAGAGGAAAGCACTGGTTAATATTTATTATTTCCCTGGGACCAGAGGTGGGAGATGACTTCCTGGTCAGAGGAGCCTACATGTGATCCTGATAGTGCCACCTGCCTGTGCAAGTCATTTTATTTATCTGACCTCAAATCCCCTCACCTGTAAAATTAGTTTGCTAGGGCCACTGTAACAAAGCACTGTAGATTGGGTGGTTTTTAAATCACAGAAATTTATTATCTCACGGTTTTAGAGACCAGAATTCTGAGATCAGTATTTCGGCAGGGCTGGTTTCTCCTGAGGCCTCTCTCCTTGTCTCCATCTCCTTCTCATGTCTTCACAGCGTCCTTCCTTTGTGTGTATCTGTGTGCTAGTTTCCTCTTCTCATGAGGACACCAGTCTTATTGGATCAGGGCCCACCCTAATGACTGTTTTAACTGCCTCTTTAAAAACCCTGTCTCCAAATGAAGTCACATTCTGAGGTACTGGGGGTTAGGACTTCAACATATGAATTTTGGGGAGACAAAATTTATATATTTTGGATATATTAATTCAAAATTCAGCTCATAACCACATGGATAATCCTACTTGTACGTCTTCTATACTTATGCTATGAGAGTATGTATTATGTATATATAACAATATATATTATATAGTGAGATTACATCTGATAATCACTTTTCTGTTGTTTTAAAATGTTTGTTGTTTGTACACACAAAAAAAACTGTGCTGAAGTGCCCATAATCTAATAGGAGTCCTTTTTTTCTTTTAATTTTCCGTAGAGATGGGGTCTCGCTATGCTGCCCAGGCTGGTCTCAAACTCCTGGCCTCAAGTTATTCTCCTGTTTCAGCCTCCAAAGTTGCTAGGATTATGGACATGAGCCACCTTGCCTGGCTTCCAATAGGAATTCTTATGATTATATTGTGAGACCAAATATAAATGTTCATAAAAGGGTGCTGATGTCTTACTTTTTAAAAAGATATGGTGATATTTTAATATAATTTTCTTGGATTATTTTAGATCTGCTTGGGAGCAATGATAGTATTCTCAAAAGAAGCAATAACCAGTGCAGGTCAGGAGAGAAAACTACTGAATTAAGAAAAGATAAATTATTTAAAGATAAATCAAAAGGACTGGCCAACCTGCATTCAGTTGCAGTTTTATCATTTTTGTTATTGTTGTTACTTGCTTGTATGTTTTTTGTTTTATTTTAAGATCGAGTTATGTCTTGTCGCCCAGGCTGGAGTGCAGTGGTGCGATCTCAGCTCACTGTAAACTCCACCCCCTGGGTTCAAGTGATCCTCCCTCCTTAGCCTCCCTAGTAGCTGGGATTACAAGTGTGCACCACCATGCTTGGCTAATTTTTGTATTTTTAGTAGAGACGGGGTTTCACCATGTTGGCCAGGATGGTCTTGAAGTCCAGACCTCAAGTGATTTGCCAACCTTAGCCTTCCAAAGTGCTGGGACTATAGGTGTGAGCCACCACACCCAGCCCAATTATTAATTGTTTGATTTTGAGCCTCAGTAAATATTAGTTCCCTTTTCCTTGATTAGTGCGATAACATACTCCAGAAACAGAATATTGTGCTAATGACTTTTGGAAAACACACGATTTTGTAAATTGAAAATCCAACAGTTTTTGTTGTTTCTTCAGAGAATCAAGGCACAAAGTAAACGATCAATAAGCACTGGATGAATGCATGGATTGATGAATACATGGATTGATCAGTCAATGGATAGATAGGAAAGCAAAATGATACAAGGATGTTTTTCTAAGTCTCACCTGATCTGAACTCTAACCAAATATCGACATGGCTGGTGAAGCCATCAGGATACTCCACTCCTCCTCCTTCTACTCTCATATACCCACTCCAATGTAGGTGCTGTAGAATAGATGCCATTTATATGGCTTTATAAAATTAAACCTCAAACCTTTTAGACGGTATATTTCTGTTTTAAAGCCATACTTCCTTTTGATCTCTCAATTATGGCTGATTTGGGTTGGCGCTGACACCAGATTTAGTTCACTCCCTCTCAAAACCTACTTCCCTGCCTAGTAAGAGATGCACTCCCTCCTGCAGTGAGCATCCAGGGTCACCTGCAGTGGATATACCCAGTTCATGTTCTGGTGGAAGTGTTTATAGCGGTCTACAACCAACCTGGTCTTCCTGGTTCACACCTTAGACTCTAGGCTTCTGGATGAGACAGACAGTTTTCTAACTTCTTTCACATGGTCTGCATCTGAGCTTTAAGCCACCTTGAACTTATTCTGCATATGTTTCCCTCCTTTCACAAAGTTCCCTAAGACTCTGGGCCTCTACTTGTCTAATACTTGTTCCAACCCATTTCTTTATCCAGTTGATAAAGACAGTTTTGATGCTTAATGAAGCTCAGCTTTTACTACACTCTTCTAGGCTGGCAACGGGCATATCTAAGACAGCCCCAATAATCCTGCGTCCTGGAATTCATACGTTTGGGTAGTCCCCACCCACACTGAGCAGGTATGACCCATGTAAAGAACGGGATATTACAGAAATCACAGAATGTGACTTCTTACTCTGTCTTAGGAAGCCAACTACCATGATAAGAGGACACTCAATCAGACCTGTGGAGAGGCCTACATGGCAAGGAACTGAGGCTTCTAGCCAACAGCCATACAAGTGAGCCATCTTCAAGTCAAACCTTCAGAAGGCTGCTGCTCCAGCTGACATCTTGACTGCAGTCTCATGAGTCAGAATCACCCGGTTAAACTGCTCCCTAATTCCTAACTCACATAAACTTGTTGTTTTGTGTGAGCCGTTACATTCTGGGCTAATTTGTTAGCTGGCAATAGATAACTAATGTACTTCCCAAGCTCTCCAAACCTTAATGGTAGATTCCATCTGTCCTTGAAACATATTTGCATCATCCTACCATCTTCCCAGCATGGCTACAAGCAAACTTCTTGACTCTCCCTGTTTCAAAGCTGTTCTTTCTCCTAAGCCTATTCACTGGAAACCAATGGATGCATCTTTTTTGCCGGGTGTGGGGGAACTCAGGGTATCACCACTTCCTCTCACCTCCCCAGGTTCTCATTATGGTCTCCAATTTAAGTGTCCCCAAGGAAATGGTTTTCTGGAATCCTATTTTTAAGTACTGAGTTATCTATCTTTCCTATGTAGAGTAAGAACAGACATAATGTTCTCAAAGGAAGTCAGCCCAGATGAAATGATTGTTACATATGCCCTATCCTTTATATTCAGACATGACACTACCCTGCTGGTCCAATGTACTAATGGGGGACATGGAATTACACCAATTTTTAATTGTATCCAGTTCTTCTGATCTTAAATGAACTTTTTAAATGACTGGCTGGATTCATGGGAGCTGTCAATGGAACAGTTTCTGTGTCCAGAAACACATAACTGGATTAGGTTGAGAAGGGAGTAGGGCGCTACTCTCAATTCACTCATTAACTGAAATGACTGGTTACCAATAAGGTATCTGTTTACGGTAAAATCATTCCACTAAAGCCGAGTCTCAACTTTTTCCTACATCAAGATGCCAGAGAGCATGCCTCCAGCATAACTCAGTAACAGTAGCTCACCTTGGCATTGATGTTTTGTAATGATGAGGTAAGTTGGAGTGGTAAGTGATAAATATGGCTTTCTCCTCCCAATCCTACCTATCCCCCTCCAGAGCAGAACTAAACATATTCTAAGGAAGTGTGTGTAGATCACAAATTACTTAGATATTCTCCCTAACATCTGAGAATTTCTACACCAAAGTGATACTAACATACCATAGGGCCCAAGAGGACGAGAGGTCATTTCAGTTCTAGAGAATCTGTTGCTTATGAATAGTTTGTGTTCTAGGACTTTCTGGCTCTATCCTTGTAAAATACTTTGTACTTCTTGGTAGCCAGGAGATTGACGCACGATGTTATTATAGAAGCAAACAGAGCATCCATTCAAAGTAGAGTTCCAGGCATCCATTCAAAGTAGATATATCAAATAGGCATTTTGGACAGTTTAAAAGATCTCAAATTCTTTGTTCTTCCAAAAATCCTTCCAGTGAAAGGAAATGTTTTTGTTTCAGTGGCCTGAAAAGAGAAACTCTTGACTTCAGTTCCTTCCAGCCCTGTCATCCACACTGATAGCAAGCCCTCACCACAGCCTTCCTAATGGACAGAAGCCAGTGTCATTTCTGGATGCCCACAAGAGTGCCAACTGGTTCCAGACTTTCTAATCCCTGCAGAGGAAAATAAAAATGAACTCTCTTTGTCAAAGGTGAAAATGAGAACTGGAATTTTTCCTGAATAGAAAATGAAGCGCTCTCTATTTCTCAGTGACAGCTCCTCATGATGGATTTCAGACTGTGCCTGGGTGAGAAAAAATTCACAGTCAAACTGAAAAAAACATATTTTTTGATGTGTGATTGTGACCAGTTTCCACACACACACACACATAGAATACATAAAATCAAATAATAAATAGAGACAGATGTAGATTCATTTAATATATACTTACTGAATGTCAACTATAAATTCATAGCCTTAATCACATTTATCAATAAAAATAAAAGATTCTAAATAAATGAATTAAATTCCCAGCTCAGAAAGTCAGAAAAAAAAAAAGAAAGATCACTGTAATAAGTACTGGGATTTGAACAGTACACAAAACAAACACCATCCATTTTCCCATGAAGCTTATAGATGATAAGCAGACATATTAAACTATAATGTGTGTAAAATGTTAGGAAAGGACAATAAATGGTGATGGTGAGCTGCCTGAGGGAAGTCTCTTGCTTTATTTTCACAGCTTCTTCCTCAGTACTTGGAATCATGCCTGGCACATCATAAGAAATTAACGTATATAGAATGACTTAATGAATGTATATATTCATTATGAGAAAGATAAGATAGAGACAACTTGAGTTGTGGGAAGCCACAGTGGACCCCAGTGGGAAAGATAAGTAGGAATTATCCACAGGAAAGGGGTAAGGTGTGGAGAAGCATTCCAGAGAGAAAGTAAAATGGACTTTTTAAAAAAATGTCCACCAGGAGTGGTGGCTCGCACCTGTAATCCCAACACTTTGGAAGACCAGTGCAGGAGGATTGCTTGAACCTAGGAGTTCAAGACCAGCCTGGGCAACATAGCAAGGCCCCCATATTTACAAAAAAGATTTTTGTTAATAAACCGAGTGCGGTGGCACACACCTGTAGTCCCAGCTACTTGGGATTCTGCTATGGGAAGATTGCTTGAGCCCAAGATGTTGACTGCAGTGAATCACGATCATGCCACTGCACTCCAGACTGAGTGACAGAGTGAGACCTTGTCTCAAAAAAAAAAAAAAAATTCATACTTTTTAAAAGTCGCAAATCACAATGCAGCTATTTGTGTCATGAATTACATCAAATAATGTGAAAAAAGAAAAATCCACCACACTTATAAAATAATAATCACAAGAGATGCCAAGAAACAGATAAAAACACATTACTAATGGGAGATTTTAGCACACCACTGGGAATAAGACAGAACTAGTGAACTAAAATGAAGACATAGAAGAACTAAACAATATAATCAATAAGGTATATCTTAAGAATGTATGTGAAAGTTTTCAGCCTGACAATAGAAAATACAATTTCTTCTCAGGGTACAAGGATCATTCTCAAAATTGATTATATATCAGGTCACAAAGAAAATATTAGTAAGTTCCATAAAGTAGAAATATTACCAAATATTCTACCAATATTACCGAATATTCCATCAAAACAAGTATTTGTTCACAGTGTAATAAAACTAGAAATTATTGACAACAAAAGCAAGCAAAAAAAGCCCTTTTCACCTGAAAATGTAAAAGCTTTCTCTGAGGACTCTTGGATGAAAAGAGAAATATAAAATGAAATTACAAAATTTCTAAAGCATATTGATAATTAAAACACAATATATCAGAATATATGAGGTATTTAAAATAAAATTATTTAAAGCCATAACCATAGGGAAATTCATAGCCTTAATCACATTTATCAATAAAAATAAAAGATTCTAAATAAATGAATTAAATTCCCAGCTCAGAAAGTCAGAAAAAAAAAGAAAGAAAACCCAACAAAAGAAAAATTGAAGTTAAAAGAAATTAGTGTGACAGGGGAAAAAAATAGATCTAGTTAGATCTATTTCAAATCAAATTCCTCGTGTTTAAAGTTACTTGGTCAGGCGCGGTGGCTCACGCCTGTAATCCCAGCACTCTGGGAGGCCAAGGCAGGCGGATCACGAAGTCAGGAGTTTGAGACCAGCTTGGTCAACATAGTGAAATCCCGTGTCTACTAAAAATACCAAAATTAGCCAGGCATGGTGGCATGTGCCTGTAGTCTCAGCTACTCTGGAGGCTGAGGCAGGAGAATTGCTTGAACCCGGGAGGCAGAGGTTGCAGTGAGCTGAGATCATGCCATTGCACTTCAGCCTGGGTGACAGAGTGAGACTCCGTCTCAAAAAATATATATATATATAATTAACAAAATAAATAAGCCATTAGCTAACTTAAGAAAAAAGAAGGAATGCAAAAATACAAAATAAGAAATAAGGAGAAATAACTATTGAAACAAGAAAAAATAAATCACAAGAGTCTATTTTGAAAACTGTGCAAATAAATTTGAAAAATTAGGTGAAGTAGATAATGTCCTAAGGAAATACAGTTAGCCAAAATTGACTTGTTGAGATTTACACAGCTTAAACAGATTAGTATCTATACAATATGTGGAGGAAGTTATCAAGGAACTATCCTCCAAAATGCACGAGACCTAGATCATTTCAGAGGGAAATTCTACCAAAACGTCAAAGGCAAGGTAACCTCTACATTGTTTCAGAGCAAATGAAGGATATTTTCCTAATTCTTTTTGTGAAGCTAGTATAATATTGATACCTGAACTTGTTACAGAGCAGAAAAAAAAATTACAAACCATTATTGTGTATGAAAATTGAGGCAAAATTTTAAAATAAACTATTTATAAACAGAATTCAACACCACATTAAGAAAATAATACACCTTGGCCAGTGGCAATTATTCCAGCAATTCAAAGTTGATTCAATATTAGGAAACCCACTAATGTAATTAATACACTGTATTAGTCGATCTTAGAAGAAAAATCATACGATTGCCTCCATAGAGGCTATAAAACCTTTTATAATATTTAACATCTTCTGAGAGTACAAAAAACTCAAACTGGTCTTCCTCTACTCTCATACTACAATCAACACAGAAGACTTCCATGACCAAATGTGTGGGGATTTCTCCACACAGCAAGCAAGCAATCAAATCTTCAGCAGACACAAGCTGAGTATCCTTCAATTCAGTTCTGACAGCATCTACCTGGAGATAGGGTCAGATCCCACAGTTGGGTCAGTCCTATAAAACTGTTCCCACCTCCAATGCCAGTAGCGAGCCCCGGGTTGTTTTGTCTGTGCTTCTGACTGACTGGCTATAAAACAGGGATCCTACGATCTCTCCTTGAGTTTGATTAATTTGCTAGAGTGGCTTATAGAACTTACTTATGTTTTTCCAGTTTATTTTAAAGAATATTGCCGGGCGCGGTGGCTCAAGCCTGTAATCCCAGCACTTTGGGAGGCCGAGACGGGCGGATCACGAGGTCAGGAGATCGAGACCATCCT
>NW_012113808.1:3230849-3232253 GCF_000951035.1 Colobus angolensis palliatus
CTAAAATATCACAACATTCATCACCCATTCCTGGTTAAAAAAAAAAAAAAGAAAAAGAAAGAAAGAAAGGAAGAAAAAAGAAATTAATCGATACCTTTATATATATAGTCAGACTCAGATATCTGACTAAGTCAGGCAGACACTGGCAGTAAATGGCAATACTGCAGGAGGTGCAAACTCCAGCTTTGGGGATTTTATACACACACACTATATATATATATAGTAAATATATATACTTTTTTTTTGCAAATATATATATATGCCCTAAAGGTCCAAAAGCCAGCATCTTGCTTAATGGAAAAACACTAAAGCTCTAGAAGCATTTCTAATAGGATTAGAAACAAGGCAAAGATGCCCATTATCACCACCACGTTCAACAGCATACTGGAGATATTAATTAACGATGTAATAGAAATAAATAACAGAGTGTACAGATAAGAATTGCAAAGAAGCTAAACCATTTCTATTTGCAGATGATTTGATCATGTGCCAGTAAAATTCTTGATAGTCAATGATAAAACTAACTCAAACAATAAAATAATTCAGTAAAGTAATAGGCTATAATGCTAACATATAGAAATTATTAGCTTTCATATAAACAAACAATAACTAGTTAGCTAATAAGAAGATAGAGAAAATCCATTTACAATAGCAACAAGAAGGATAATAAAATACCCAGAAATGAATTAAACCAAAAAACACGTAAACTATTGCAAAATTAAGTTCAGCCTAAAGCTGCCTCCTTGTAAGTTTGGCCTAAAGGTTTCTCCATACTTAATGAACTGTAACCTAATGGGATGTGGCTATGTAAACAAACTGTAACCTACTCTTGTACCAGTCACTGAGTTCCAGCCAATCATAGGTAGGTAGCTGTTCAAATAAGGCAGATGCCAAGATGTAATCAATCTAGCTGTTTCTGCATCTCACCCATTTTCTGTACATCACTTTCCTTTTTCTGTCCATAAATCCTCACTGACCACAAAGCAGTGCCAGAGTCCCTCTGAAGCTCTTCTGGTTCAAGGGGCAACTGAATTCATGAATCATTATTTGCTCAATTAAACTCTATTAAATTTAATATCTCTACAGTATTTCTTTAACAGACAGGGTCAGAAGTGGAATCTGAAGTAGAGATTCCAGTGACCAACAAGAGCATCAAGTGACCAAGTAAAGTACCCCTTGACCATTGCATCCATTGCTCTCTCACAGCAGCTGGGGATCATGGGTGAGTTCTCTCTGATTCTGAAGTTCCACAGATTTGTGTTTTGAGTTATCTGAGTTTGAACAAAAAAAAAAAATTTTTTTTTTTTTTTGAGACAGAGTTTTGCTCTTGTCGTCCAGGCTGGAGTGCAATGGCGAAATCTCGACTCACTGCAACCTCCGCTTCCTGGGTTCAAGCAATTCTCT
>NW_012113808.1:3233435-3264482 GCF_000951035.1 Colobus angolensis palliatus
GTGTGGTGGTGTGCACCTATAATCCCAGCTACTTGGGAGGCTGAGGCAGGAGGATCGCTTGAACCCAGGAGACAGAGGTTACAGTGAGCCAAGATCGCGCCACTGCACTTGCACTTCAGCCTGGGTGACAGGGCAAGACTCTATTTTAAAAACAAAACAAAACAAAACAAAACAAAAAAAACAAAAGAAACTTGAGTGACTAATTGATAAGAAAATTTACCAACATTTTGGCTTAGTTACTATTTATGAACCTGTGAACCCCAAATATCTGAGACAGGTCTCAATCAATTTAGAGAGTTTATTTTGCCAAGATTAAGAGCGTGACCGTGCCACAGCCTCAGGGGGTCCTGACATGTGCCCAAGGTGGTCGGGGTACAGCTTGCTTTTGTACATTTTAGGGAGACATGAGACATCAGTCAATATGCGTAAGATGTACATTGGTTTGGTCTGGTAAGGCGGGACAACTTGAGGTGGGGGCTTCCAGGTTATAAAAAAAAAAAGGTTGCATTCTTTTGAGTCCTTGATGAGCCTTCCACTGAATACACAATATAGTCTGGCTCAGTGAATCTTCATTTTTACATAACCAATAGGGCAGAGGAAGCAATCAGATATGCATTTGTCTCAAGTGAGCCTCAGAAGGAGACTCGGAGTCCTGTCTTTCCTTTGTCCACCGGGAATTTCCTTGTGGGCAAATTGTGAGGGAGGTATGTCACTTTTTATCTTTGTAGCTATCTTATTTAGGAATGAAATGGGAGGCAGGGGCGCCTGATATAGGTCCCAGCTTGATATTTCCCTTGGCTCAGTGACTGGGGGTCCTAAGATTTGTTTTCCTTACACATATCCCACCCAAAGGCAAAAAGAAAGCTATCCTGGATAGAGCGTTTATAAAAGATAGGCCCTCAGGTTAAGTGGCCTTGATTCTTTTTCAAAGCTATCCATGCTGAGTCCAGGTATAGAGAATGCTTTAATTGCCCTGTTTCTTAATGAGCTCCATCCTGCACTCAGTAATTTTAGCTAAGAAAAAGTAGCTAAGTTAAGAAGACCACCTATTAAACTAAAACAGTCTCTAAAATACACCTTTCTGGCATTTAGCTGGCTATCTACTAAACACTTTTATAGAAGAAATTTATACCTCTCAAAGAAATTTGCATTTGAAAGGGTGTCTGAGAGGGAGGACTGGGTCACTAGAAACTCTTACTGTTGTTTTAAATTTACATAACATGTCTTGCCTTTGTTTAAGGTACTTTTCCTGGCCATATTGCCTTAACCGGGTCTTCACGTACAATCTTTTCCCTTGGTTTGAGCAACTGATAGTACAATATTTAGGCCTATAATCTCAGCTCTGTGCTTTCGAGAATTTTCTACCTTGTTTTACCTAAGAGTCATCCCTTTAGAAGGCAGATTGTGGAGTAGCTAAAAACTACTTAGACAAATAAAACAGGTAATTCTAAAACTGATAGTATGAATGGGGAAAAGAAAAACCATTTGAAAGCTCACAAATGAGAATTCTTCATGGAAGCTATAAGACCTGTTTGTGTCTGTATGTCTGTATGTGTATGTGATACCATTTGGTGAAGAAAGCTAGTTTTTAAATTGTTGGTAAAATAAAATAAAAAATGACTTCAGAATTGTTACTTAAATATAATATAAACATTTATGCCTGAGTCTACTGGTCAGACAGGTTTATGCTATCTCTGCTTCAAGCTTTAAGGTCATAAAACTTCTGCTTCTGTTGTATTTTTGATATTTGCTTGATTTGACTGTGAGCTTATGTTTTTTTCTCCTCCGAGCCTCTGGATTCTGGGGTGCAGACAGGTGACCTTTGTAACATCTGGGGACATGTTCTCAGCGTCTATATCACCACCTACAGGGCACAGTCGAGCTCAAAATGACCCTTCTCCCTGGCCCAGCTTTGCCTCCTGGCCATTCTGTGAAGGGTTGAATGTTTCAGACATCATCTTCATAGCTGTCTTCTGTCCTGAATTCTATACCTAGTATGTAAATTTAGGACCCAGATGGGACCTCCTCTTAGAGCCATCCTAGGTGTCATGTGGCTACTTGAGACCCAGGATGACTGAGAAAAGCATTAGAGAGAATACCTGTCTCATAGTATTAATATTCTTTCCAGTAATTTTAAATCTTAAAGTCATATTATTTGAAATTAAGTGCCAGATAATCATAAAATGTCTGAGTTTTTTACAAGTATGGTAAAATACTAAAACATTAATTATTAAACATAAGTTTAAGTTTATACACTTTGGCATCTTATTTTTCTGTGATATAAAAAACCTAAATATATGCAGATCTGTTAATGAACAAAAATTTGGGCAAACATATCTTCGTAAAAATTATAAAATGGTTTTCATCTATAAATACTGATACAAAACAGTTCAGAATTACTTTTCAGACTTCTACTGAAAATTAGGGTGACTAAGAGTTAAAATTATAGTTAACATATGTAATTAAAACTATATATATAAGAGAATTCTATATACAAAGTGTACTAACAAAAAAGATATGCTTTGATGAAAAAAGCTGTAAAAGAATACAAATACATAGCTGTTGAGAAAAAATTATTTTGTCCAGTTTAGAAGTTACTTAAATATTATTTTGCAGCAAAAGAATTTTAAAAGATATAAATAAAACTAAATAACATAAAAAGTCAGGAAGAAAAACAATTTTTAAAATTTTTCAAGAGATTATAAAACATTTATGAAATCTCTGCATAGTCAAAAGCTGACTGAGATTAGTTTGTTCATAAGGTTTTATTAAAATCAGCTTTAGTATTGATAATTTATTAATACAAAAGTAAACTTTGGTTTTCTCTTTTAAGGAAGATTTTTGTAAAGTAATAATAAGAGATAATAAAAAATTTTTGTTCACTTTTAGGGACAACTCAAAAAAATGAGACAGCAAGAGGAGAAAAGGAGAGACAGATTCTGTCGAATGCTGTCTTTATTGGATATTTTAATCTTTTGGAAGTCTGGGTCTCCTCTTTATCAAAGAGTAAAAGTTTTTGCTTTTTAAAACCTTTTAATTATCACTAACAAATGGCTATTATTTTACAATGACCTGTGGTCATACTTTGATTAAATGTTTTAAACCTTTGACATATTTGACAGCCTTCCCAAAATCAAATTTAAAATTCAAAATTAACTCTCTTTAAACCTCAAACTAAATTCAGGATGCTACAGAGGGCCCATACAGCAAGCAAAAGATAAATAAACATGCGTACTTAATTTATTTTAATTTTTTTTGAAATAAGCTCTCACTCTGTTGCCCAGGCTAGAGTGCAGTGGCACAGTTACAGCTCACTGCAGCCTCAACTTCTCAGGCTCATGCAATCCTCCTACCTCAGCCTCCCAGGTAGCTGGGACTACAGGTGCACACCACCCTACCTGGCTAATTTTTTTGTGTTTTGTGCAAAGATGGGGTCCTGCTTTGTTGCCCAGGCTGATCTTGAACTCCTGGGCTCAAGCAATCCACTGGCCTCAGTTTCCCAAAGTGCTAGGATTACAGGCATAAGCTACCATACCCAGCCTAATATGTTAGATTATACAAAAAGCATTATCAAATAAGAAATGATTTTCAGTTAACTTTCTTTGAGTTATATTTTTATGAATATATTATTATATGTTTGAAAATTGTATAATATTCCTAAAATTCTCATATGTCTTGATATATTTTATCTGTCACAATTATGGTTATTATGTCCTTAGAAATAACTAAATTTTCTTGTCAATTGCAACCTTAATCATGTTCACAGTTAATGGCTGAATTCTGATAGAGTTTCTAAAAGCTCTTTACAAGCAAATAAACTCCTAAAGTACTGTGCTTTCAAGGCAGTTCATGAAAAAGATAAAAAGGACTCTGACAAAAATTATTGAATACAGAGTTGTTATGACTGGAATCATGTCATTTAGACTGGGAAAGAAATTCTCAGAACTCTAACGAAGGGGTTGACTGGTTTATAAAACTGCTAACACAAACAAGACAAAAATTAATTGAAACCAAGAAAATACTTTGCCAGATTTTCATGCTAAATCAGCCAGTACTAAAATTGTTTAGATATGCAATTTAAATGAACTCCATAGTTCAAGTCAAATTACCTATGATAACCTATCTAATAAACAGTGCTTTGCACCTAAATTACAGAAACAAAATTGGTAGTTAAGAGGATATAGATCAAATGTTAAGCATAGACTCATGGAGAACCTGGATGGCTACCTGATTCTTCCAGAGTCCTTAAAACTTCTATTATATAAAGCTCTATATCTATGACTCATTATTAAAAAAAGATAAAACTATCCAAATTATATACATAACTATCGTGACCATTGTAGATTACTAAAATGGTTTTAAGACCAATGTTTGCTTTGTTAAACCTATAATTCTAGAAAGATAATAAAAACTTTAGGTATATTCTGCTATCTAATAGGCCAACTAAACATTTATAGAGATATTTCACTGAACTGTCATTTTCAATGCCTGTTTTCTGGTTGCATGGAAGCTTTCCCATGCAAGAAAACTGATGCTATAATAGTAACTAAAAGGTTATTAGGAAATGTTTTTTCCTCATGGCACATTCCTAGAAAAATCTCCACCAATAAAGGTACTTGTTTCACTAAACATATTACAAAACAGTTAAATAAGGCACTACAATTGCATTAGCCAAAGCTAACTGAATTGACTGGATTGCCTTGATCAAAGGTTTTATAGATTAATGACAAGCAGATCCTCTTCTCATGGAAAACATAAGTTGGCCTCTTATGAAATAATCACTTGGCGGCCTATGCGTCTAATAACAGAATCTCATGTATCTTCTGCTCCTAAACTCTAATATGACTAAATACTGCAGACTTTTTGTTTTGTTTTGTTTTTTTGAGACAGGGTCTCTCTCAGTCACCCAGGCTAGAGTGCAGTGGTGGAATCATGGCTCACTGCAGTCTCAACCTCCTGGGCTTGAGTGATCCTCCCACCTCAGCCTCCCAAGAAGACCACAGGCACACACCACCACCCCTAATTTTTTTTATTAGTTTTTAATTAGTTTTTATTAGACGTAGAAATTGCATCTCACCCTTGTTGCCCAGGTTGATCTTGAACTCCTGGCCTCAAGCAATCCTCCCACCTCAGCCTCCTGCCTCAACTTCCCAAAGTGCTGAGGTTACAGGTGTGAGCCACCATACCCAGCCCAGTAAGGCTTTAATACATTATGCCAAAGTATATTTTCACCAGATTAAAAAAGAAAAAAAATCTTTTCATAATCCATTGACTGAGGATAATCTAACTCTTCCTGATCTACAACCCTGAGATTGGGTCTTCTGGAAAACATATTCAGAGAAAGACTACTCTTGCCACCCACACTACAACAAAACTTTTCTACTATCATGACACTCTTAACTCTTAATTTTTTCCTTACTTATGCCACTATAAAACAAGAAAGGGGGTCTTGTATACACTCATGTGGTGTACTTTTACTTGTGAAAGATTTTACAGTCAACTTTATACATGAACAACTTTATGCCTTAATAAAGAAAAGATAAAGGGTCGATGTGGGGGGAAAAATTTAATGATACTTTTATTACTTCATGATCAGACAAAAACAAAACTTTGGTCCACCCCTCTTAACCTTCGTCTAAGAGAACATTGCCAGGAGGCCTTCACTCTTCTGGATGGGTGTGATTTGTTAGGTCTTTTTTTCCATGGCTTAGAGTAAATGAGACAAAAGTTAGAAATATATCCCTCATAAATTTCTACAAGGCTCTATAATAGATTCTTCAGCAAAGACTATGGTTACGCAACAGACTTCTTTAAATTCTCATACTAAAATGGTGGTGAGTAATAGAATTGCTCTAGATTACTTGCTGGCTAAACAGAAAAGTGTACAGTTACTGACACTTCTGGTTACATATAGATAACTACACCAGGTATTATAGAGATGTAGTTCTAAAGTATTAAGAAACAGACTGCTTGGTTAAAACAAATAGACTTTATATTTAGCTCATTCTTTCATCTATTTAATTTTAGTTGATTTTGTTCATGGGGATCTTGGCTAAGGAATATACTTCAAACTCTTGGTATCACCTTCCTAATAATCATAATAGTAGTCTCTCAGGTACACTGTATTCTCTCAAAAGTTTTCAATGTTTTCATACAACTATTCATAAAATGTCAAATGGTCTCCCTTTGACTAGAAAGACAAAAACTCAAAGAAATGCATGATCTGTAAAACTGTACACTTAAAAATGTTACAATAGTCAGTTTATGTTATGTATGTTTTACCAAATAATAAAGAAAACAAACCACCCACAGAATGTCTGACATTACAATTAATCATGGTTTCAACCTCCTAAGCTTTGAGATGACAGATAACTGAAACAAAACTTAAATGATTGCTGTTAAATAGATCAAGCATAGGCTGTCCACCTATTTCATTCCTAAGGATACAGTGACAAAGTAGTCACCCTAAAAATCTTGTGGTACAAAACACTCAGATTACTACTTAGTTCTAACTACCCATGAAAATCATTTGGCCACCTTGCCTTTGGTGGGTTTACCATCCCTGGGATTTCATTGTCCTCTAAAATCAGGGAGTACGTTTCAATGGCAACATCTTCCGCCAACACCAGGCCCAAGAACAGTGATTACAGAGCTCTTCAAGGATGTGGGTCTTCCCTCGTCGGTGCATTTCTCAGCATCTTAGAGAAGGGGATGCCCTCTGGATTTGGGGAGGAGGAGGCTGCCAGTCAGCGTGATAAACCTATTTCAGCATTTTAATCTCTCTGTCCTTTAAATTCGTTTCTCTGCACTGCCCTAGAGAATTCCTGGCAACTTAGCCTTACTAATTTGTGGCCAACACTGTTGGTCAACCAAGCAAGCAGCTGCTGAAAATGCTCCCTAAAAATCCAAACCACACATCACATCTGAATCCTGTGCTGGCTCCAGGCCAAGCTTTCCTCTGGGTCTCTATGCCTGTCCTTTGCAGAAAAGAAAACAAAAGGAACGAATATTAAGGGCTTTTGTGCCTTGCACAAGATAAAATTTCATTACAGGATATGCAACTTGCCATTCCTGGGGGAGCTCTGAATCCTAAAGTGAATATGCAAGTGTTGACACATCTCTGTGTTTCAAGCAGTTGCCATGTCTCTTGAAAGACAAGAACACAGCATATTCAGCATGCAGAAGGCTGTCAAAATGTTTATTTTTATTACATCTAACTGTCCTGTGTTTTCAGTAACACTGGTGACCTGGCAATGTGATCCTGAGCCAGCTAGGATCATCAAACCATCTAGTCAGATCTGGTGGGAGCACTGACACCAGGAATAGGTAGACCTCGGAATTCAGACTTCACGGGGACTTTTACTCTTTCATGTCTTAAGGTTTATTATTTCCTATATGCCAACTTTCTTTACTCATTAATCTCATCAACAATGTCAGTCATTGCTTTTGGCATACCGTGGGAATGATCAAAGATATATCTATGGCCTGGCATGGTGGCTCAGGCCTGTAATCCCAGTACTTTGGCAGGTCAAGGTGGGTGGATCTCTTGAGCCTAGGAGTTCGAGACCAGCCTGAGCACACAGGGAAACTCCACCTCTACAAAATACACAAAAATTAGCCAGCCATGATGGTGCATGCCTGTAGTCCCAGCTACTCAGGAGGCTGAGATGGGAGGATCGCTTGAGCCCTGGGAGGTCAAGGCTGCACTGAGCCGTGATAGCACCACTGCACTCTAGCCTGGGTGACAGAGCAAGACTCTGTCTCAAAAAACAAAAAGAGATATCTAAAAGCACTTGGTTAGACAATAAACTACTAAGAGGAGAAATAAATAATTTCTTAGACATAAACAAATAATACCTTACAAAGCATTTTCCTTCCAAGGAGACAAAAAATGCCATAGAAATTTTATCAGTTATCTCAACCATCGTGATTCAACTGTTCTGCTAATGAATAAGAAACGGAAAAAACCCTCAAGATTTAATATTTGGAAATCTCTACTGAGTTTGAGTAAATTTCTTCTACTTCTCCTTGGATGTAAAGCAGCCTCAGACTAAATGTTTCTGAGGGACTTTTTGTTTTTTAATTGTATAGCTTTCATATACATAAAATAATGCAGAAAAAATAGGAGGGAAAGAGAAAAGCAGGGAAAACATTTATCCAAATTCTAGCAAAACTACTATTAGTTTGTTCAAAACAGGCTTTCTTTACTCTCTGTTTTCCTAAATTTCAAATTGTGATACTGTTAAATATTAACATATATTTGGTTTATATGCCATCTCTTGGCATATAATTCCTAAAATCCTTAGAATCTCCAAAGTGATGTGTCTTTTTATGCTAATGAGTTGACTGATGGCTGGCAGCCCGTAGGTAGCTTCAGGACTGGTCACCTGAAAGATCAAGGCAGGATTAGAGGGCTGGTACTCTTGGCCCCATTCCCCAATCTCCAGGGAGGGAAGAGGGGCTGAAGGTTGAGGTGGTCATCATTGGCCAAGGGTTTAATCAATCACGCCCACATAATGAATCCTCCATAAAAACCCAAAGGACTGGGTTCAGAGAGTTCCCAGATAGCTGAACAAATACATGGATGGTGACTCACCCTGGAAGTGCACGAAAGCTCTGCCCCTTCCCTCATACCTGCAACCCCTTCACACCCTTTCATTTGTATCCTTTGTAATATTCTTTATAATGAACCTGTAAACTGAGTTCTGTGAGCCACGCTAGCAAATTAACCAAACTCAAGGAGGAGGTGGTGGGACCCCAAGTCATAGAAACACAGGTGAAACAACCTGGGGCTTGTGGTTGACATTGAAAGTGGGGGGCAGTCTTGTGTGACTGAGCCCTCAATCTGAGGTTGAGGGATTTGATGCTATCTCCAGGTAGTACCAGAATTCAACTGGAGGATACCCAGATGGTGTCCACTGCAGAATTGATTGTTTGCTGGTATATGAGAGATTGGTCACAGAGGTCTTCTGTGTTGATTGTTGTGGAATGAGATCAGAGAAAAAAACAGTTTGTGTTTTTTCTAGGCACAAATGCTTACTCTTACCTGGGCACAGTGGCTCACATCTGTAATCCCAGAACTTTGAGAAGCTGAGGTGGGTGGATCACTTGAGCTCAGGAGTTTGAGACCAGCCTGGGCAACATAGCAAAACCCCGTCTCTACCAAAAATACAAAAATTTGTCGGGTGTTGTAGTACATGCCTGTGGTTTCAGCTACAAGGGGGGTTGACGTGGGAGGATCACATGAGCCTGGGAGGCGGAGGTTGCAGAGGGTGGAGATCCCACCACTGCACTCCAGTCTGGATGATAAAGTGATATCTTGTCTCAAAACAAACAAATAAATAAATAAAGCCTACTCATTACCATTTATATTCCTCCTATTGTTTTTACACATGATCTTGAAACTGAGGTGTAAAATAATTATCATAACGTTGTACTCAATAAGTAAGACACCTAGAGGCAGAAATACCATTTGACCTAGCAATCCCATTACTAGGTATATACCTAAAAGAATATAAATCAAAAGATAAATGCATGCATATATTCACTGCAGCGCTGTCCACAATAGTAAAGACATGGAATCAACCTAACTGCCCATCAGTGATAGACTGAATAAAGAAAATGTGGTACATATATACTGTAGAATACTATACAGCCATAAGAAGGAATGAGATCATGTCCTTTGCAGGGATGTGAATGGAGTTGGAAGCCATTACGCGCAGCAAACCAATGCAGGAACAGAAAACCAAACACTGCATGTTCTCACTTATAAGTGGGAGCTGAATGATGAGAACACATGGACTCGTGTAGGGGAACAACACAAGCTGGGCTTATTAAGGGGAGGGGAGGGAGAGCATCAGGAAGAATAGCTAATGGATTCAGGGCAAAATACCTAAGTGATGGGATGATCTGTGCAGCAAACCACCATGGCACATGTTTACCTATGTAACAAACCTGCATATTCTGCACATGTACCCCAGAACTGAAAATAAAAGTTAAAGAAAAAAATAAGCAAGACAAAAAACAGGCCACTATTCTAACCGTAACACAGATTAGAAATAAAATGATCTCTGTATCTGCATATTATGTCTGGAAGTCTTGGTTTCATTATTAAATGTAACTGTATCCACTCCAATTGCCGAAAAACAATGTGTACAAGTCACCTAGCTACAAAGAAATAATATTGCTCTGAGCTGTAACGATAGCTGATTAAATACTTTATGGAAAGAAATGTCTGTCCTGGGCAATTCAAATGGGTATGGAGTGATGGAAAAAAAACACTGAACTGCAAAGTTTGAGATCTGGTACTGGCACTGTCTAGAATTAAGATCTTATTTAAGCCAATTTGTAGAACGTGGACAATTTCTATAAAAGTCAAATCTTTGATAGAAAAGTTTGTTCCTTCTAGCTCTAACATATTATTCTGATGCTTTAATTTCATTCATCACCTGTTATTGGGGAAGAAAAAGAACACTTGGTAACAGTTGATATTAACTTTAAAAATCATCTTCTTTTAGTTTCACAGTTGCCAGTTAGCTTAAAATTATTAACACAAGGTGCCAGGCACAGTGGCTCATGCCTGTAATCCCAGCACTTTGGGAGGCCAAGACAGGTGGATCATGAGGTCAGGAGTTGGAGACCAGCCTGGCCAATGTGTTGAAACCCCATCTCTACTAAAAATACAGAAAATGAGCCGGCCGTGGTGGTGCATGCCTATAGTCCCAGCTACTCAGGAGACTGAGGCAGAAGAATGGCTTGAACCCAGGAGGCAGAGGTTGCAGTGAGCTGAGATTGAGCCACTGCACTCCAGCCTGGGCAACAGAGGGAGACTCTGTGTCAAAAAAATATATTAACATGAGGTAATGATGGGACTTCTATATTTCAGCTGGGTATCAATGTCTTTTTCCTTGAATTTGTGTTAATATCTTCCTTTACCACACTTCAAATAGTTTGAATCCTATCTGAGGATCAAAGATAAAACTTTGAAGTGCTTTATCAGCCTAGAAACCCATTGTGAGGGCACATAGGCAGCAGTCAGGTCACACTGTAACTCTGCTATGTCACCTCAAGTGGCTGGAATCAGGTGTCAGCGACACAAATTGCAAGTAAGAAACACCTTTCCTTGTACCTATTTTCACAATGTTTATTCTTATTGAAAAGCCTTTATTTATTGTTTTCTTTCTCTTTTTAAGGCATAAGTTAATAACCCATAGGATTATTACTGAAGAGAATACTTGTTTATCTTGTTAAACTTTCCCTTTGAAAAGGCCCTTGTTGTACCCTTCTTACTGAAAACCAAGACTCACGCTAGCAGTTTTGGGGCATCTGCTCAGTGTGTATGGTGAGTGTCCCTGCAAAGCAATATATAAATCTTATTTTCATAAATGTAATTATATATAATAATATGCTGGGGAGCTTGATAGTTTAAAGAAGGTCTTTAGTAACAACTTTATCAACAACTATTTTGTTATGTAAATACCCATTTTCTAATTGTTTTATTTGAAGTTTTGATTTTTAATGACACTAGATTTTCTTAAATCAGGGCACATCCATAAACATTGTAAAAAATTATTTCAGGGCTGGACCTGGTGGCTCACATCTGTAATCCCAACACTTTGGGAGGCTAAGGTAGGAGGATGGCTTGAGTCCAGGAATTCAAGACCAGCCTGGGTAACATAGCAAGATCCTGTCTTAATTTTAAAATATTTTTTTTTTAAATTGAAATCACCAGAAGAGAAAAACAAAACAAAAGAACAGAAAAGTAGCATCTGAAACACAAGAAAGTAAAGTCCATTGATGTCTAATCTCTGTGGCCAAGTAAGTTCTTCACTCAGCACAGAACAGGAACAGGTGGGTGGCAAGTGTCAAGGCAGAGGGTCTTCTGTGATATTTTCATGGCAATACAGTTGGGCCAGGGTATGGCAGCAAATAAGAATAATATGAAGAAAACTAGAAAATAAAAGATTTCATAAAGTCTTTGGGCAGTTTTAAAATGTTTAACCTGTAATAATCATCATTAAAAGATGATATTTTAAAAGAATGTATACATTTCGTTAAAACACACATTGGATTTTCTTCTCCAAGTATCTGTTGGCTCTAATTCTACTCATCTACCAGTCTTGGGTTTTCAGTGCTCATCTGTCACCAGGATCTGGATTTAAAATATCTTGGGCACCACCTTGTGGTTCAATTGTTCTACCCTTTGCAAAAGTGCTTATGCAAGCTACTTGCTCGTTAATTCATACATAATTACAACCTAAAGTATTTATGGCTAAAAGCAACCACTGCATTTTTGAAGGTCTCATGCAGTCAAAGAGGAAGTTCATGATTGCATTTAGTCTGTACTTAAAGGATACTCTTAGTCTAATCATTCCCAGGTACAATAAACTTTGGATGATATGATTAAATACTTCCACTATGATTCTTTCAACCTTCATATTGACTTCACTAACATTTGAAATGGTTACCTTGGTGAGAGGGTATAGCAGAAACCAGATTTATAGCTGTACTGCTTGGGTCAAATTTTACCCCCTGTTCTTAGATACTGAGGATTAAGGATGAAAAATTATAGCCTGCAAAACTTATGTCCACACAAAATCTGTACATAGATAATCATAGAAGCTTTATTCATAATTGCCAAAACTTGGAAATAACTAAGATGCCATTCAGTAGGTGAATAGAAAGTAAACTGTGGTACATCCAGAATATCATTCATCACTAAAAGGAAATAAGCTATCGAGCCTGTAAAAGACATGAAGAACCTTAAATGCATGAAAGAAGCCAATCTGAAAAGGCCACACACTAATAGCACATAACATTCCAATTATGTGCTATTCTGAAAAAGACAAAACTATGGAAACAATAAAAAGATCAGTGGTTGCCAGGAGTTGGAGGGAGGGAGGGAGGGATGAACAAGTGGAGCACAGAGGACTTTCAGGCCAGTGAAACTCCTCTGTGTGATACTGTGGTGGTGGAAACATGTCCTTACACATTTGTCAAAACCCTTAAAATGTACAACACTAAGAGTGAACCTCAATGTAAACTACAAACTGGTGATAATGATGTGTCAATATAGATTTATTGAATGTAACAAATGTACCACTCTGTAAGAAATGCTGATAGTGAGGGAGGCCTGGAGATGGAGGATATGGGAACTCTCTGCACTTTCTGTTCAATTTTCTGGGAACCTAAAAAGGTTCTGAAAAATAAAGTCTATTAAAAAACATTATAAGCTGAATCCTCACAGTTAATTTAGCTTCCTTTCAAAACCAAACTTTTACAAGCAACTGAGTTAAGTCGTTTCCTCCCTAATTTGAAGGCACTATTAAATGACAACATAAAAGCACAAAACATAGTACTTAAGTACTATGTGATGATACACTCTTTTAAAACTAATCTTCTGCTGTGCGCGGTGGCTCACGCCTGTAATTCCAACACTTTGGGAGGCTGAGGAGTCAGATCATGAGGTCAAGTGTTCGAGACCAGCCTGGCCAACATGGTGAAACCCCGTCTCTACTAAATAAAAATCAGTCTGATCAAAAAAAATTACACCAAGTAGTACAGAGAGGTAGCTCTTCAATGCTTAGTAAATGGCTTAAGTGTATTGTTTGGGGGAAAGAACACATTGAAACAGCATTAAGAGTTGATTCTGCATGCTCCAATTATAATTTTTAAAAATTCTGGTTTTATGCACACTGGAAAGGGTGGGAAGAGAAAGTTCTTGCTGAAATCTTGATTAAATTTCCAGTTTCAGGAGACTGACCCAAACATTTCATGGTTCACAGATGGCTTATAACAGCAGTTCCCAACACTTTTGGTGGCAGGGACCAGTTTCGTGGAAGACAATTTTTCCACGAGCTAGGGGTGGTAGGGATGGTTTCGGTATGAAACTGTTCCATCTGAGATCATCGGGCATTAGTTAGATTATCATTAGGAGCCAGCAACCTAGATCCCTCACATGCACAGTTCACAACAGGGTTCGAGCTCCTACAAGACTAATAACACCGCTCATCTGACAGGAGGTGGAGCTCAAGTGGTAATGCTCACCCGCTGCTCACCTCCAGCTATGCAGCCTGGTTCCTAACAGACCACAGACCCGCACCTGTCTGCAGCCCAGGAGTTGGGGACCCCTGGCTTATAACAAAGTAGTCAAGTGATTGCATATTCATTTGTAGCCCTGAAATGACAACAAAATAGAGCAACACTGCAGTCAGGAGACAGTTTCCACAGGGACCAACAGGCAGATTCAGCTTGATTACAGCTACTGATGCCATCGAAGTGTCATTGTCCCAGTTATGTTTCTCACAGCAAATACACCTTTTGCTAGGCCCTATCTGGATCCAGAGGTTCCAGTGGCCTTTGGATTTACTCTTTCACATTGTCTGGCTTCTACTACAGATCACATATGACCTCTTTTGTTTGACTCTTCGGCTTCTTCGAGGGTTTGGTCTGAGAAACTCAGGGTCCTTTGCCTCTCATGTTGGAATAAGATGGAAACAACCTACAAAAGCTAGAAGATAGTGGGAACAGAAACTCCAAATGTGTGGGTTACTCAGGGATGAGGGAGAGGGAAGTGAGGGAAAAGCAGTTTCTGAAGGGCCAAATCAGGCAAAGAAGGAGGAGAGGTCAATGGCGCCTCTTCCCAAAGTCACTTTAAAGTTACTGTCTACTCTGTCTCCCTAGAGCCTCTTCAAAATGCCACCTTTACTGCTGCCAATCTCAACTCATGCACCCATATGTAGCTTTATAGCTGTTTCTCTTTCTGTTTGAAAATCAGAAGGGAGGCTGAGGTCTTTGGACACGCTCGGCTAAACTGACAAATCCAGTTGACCCGCAAGGACCACAGTGACACTGAGAGAATTCTACCTGCTCTGGTGACCTGTTCATTCTGTTTGACCAGTGAAGCAGAGAAAATGACCATTTTGGACAAATATTGAAAGGCAATATCAATCCTGGGACTTCTTGGTGTTTTGTAAATAACTTTGGGTATCAGCACACACAGCACTTTACAACTGGCTATGGCCAGGCTCAGCAGAACTAATTCATGAGCCTGGGCCAGAACACAAATCAGCAGAAAGGTTTGCAGGAAAGACAGGATTCCCCACACTGGGTGGACTCCCTTGCTTAAGTGACAGCAGGCAGACATTGAGAGAAATTGAAGGAGGGGTTAAATAATAGAGCACGACGCTAAGGAGGTCAAAATGGGAAACTTGCAACCCAAATGGCCTGGAAATCTGCTCCGTTGTGTGGCTGAAGTCCACATTTCTCAGCCCATAGGCTGCCAACTCACAAATGTCTGCTGTTCTTCACACGTGAAAGAGGCAGTGGAAGGATTCGGGAGAAACCTGTGTCAGCTACAGAGAAAAAATTCATGTTCATGTCCCTTAGACAGCAGCTTAACAACATGGCCTTCTCCAAAGACAGTGGGAGGCATAAGTGGAGAGCTGTAACAGGTTAGGGTTGGTTCCAGCTACAGTTCCAGAAAACCCCAAGTCACAATAGCTCATCTTCATGGAGCATGTACTGTTAACCAGGTACTGTTTTAGACATCTGGGGCCCATCCGTGAACAACAGACAAACAGAATCCTTGCTCTTGTACAGCTCACATTTTGTGGGTGAGGGTGGGGCGGAAACAATACTCAAATGAAAGGAAGGAAGGAAGGAAGGAAGGAAGGAAAGAAGGGAGGGAAGGAGGAGACAGAGCAGAGGAGGGAGGGGAGGGGAACAATGTGTTAGAAGGGGTTAACTCTTGGGAACTGGGGAATAGGGAGAAGGGTATGGAGGGGAGGGACAGTCACACTGAGGTGGGTGAGCGCTTCCGCAAGTCTGGGTGGAGGCAGAACCGGTGAGTGGAGTGGGTCAAGTGAAGCCCGCAGGTGCTTTCAGAGGAGTAAACAATGGTTCACTCAAATAGTGGAAATTGAGTTTTTTGCACTCTGTCCCCTACTAGTCAGTTCACTATAATTTTTTTATAATTCCTTAAATTCTCCCTTGCAGGCCAGGCACGGTGGCTCATGCATGTAATCCTAGCACTTTGGGAGGCTGAGAAGCATGGATCACCTGAGGTCAGGAGTTCGAGACCAGCCTGGCCAACATGGTGAAATCCCCTCTCTACTAAAAATACAAAAATCAGCCAGGTGTGGTGGTACACACCTGTAATCCCAGCTAATGGGAGGCTGAGACAGGAGAATCACTTGAAGCCTGGAAGCAGAGGTTGCAGTGAGCCAAGATCATGCCACTGCACTCCAGCCTGAGTGGCAGAACAAGACTCCCTCTCAAAAAAAAATTCTCCCTTGGTTTTTGGTTGGGATTATCACGGCTTTAAAAGTTAGGAATTTAACATTTTAAGAGCTGACTCTGTTGCCAGATCTTTAAAAAGCCACTGCTTTTCATGGCAAAAACCGTAATGACTTTTGTACCTACCCAATACTAAAACAAGGCAAGTGCTTGCACTAAATATCAGTTGTCTCATGGTGTAGGAGAGTATTCCTCTGGATTTCTGAAACTGAAATTCAGAAATATGTTGTTAAACATAATAGGTTTTAAACTGCAAATATGTAATTATTGTATTTTATATATTTTTATTGTTTTTATTGCCATTTTAGCAATTTTAAGCATACAATTAATTATATTCATAATATTGTACAACTATCACTATTTCCAAAATATTTCACCACCCCAAACAGAAACTCTTTATTATAATAATATTAGTTAATAAAACGCATTAAGTAACTACAAAGTACTAATCACTATATAGCTATTGTTTCATTTTAATATCATAGAAACCTCATGAGTTAGTTTTTTTATTTTATTCATGAAGAAGTTGAAGACAAGGGAGATTTAACAAATTTCTCTAAATTTAATAAGTAGCAAAATTATAACTAAAACTCAAATATAACACAACCCTATAAGCAAGTGATATTTTGAATTCAATGGACTAATATAAAAGTCTGATCACTAACTTACATTGTGTTTCCTCTTAATGGTTTTATTTCATCTTTCTATAATAAGATGTCAAAGTGTAAAACTCTGATCTTGTACACTCTGATCAGAATAAAATTACTAAGATTGTTGGCTTTAAAAATGCTTCCATTTACAGATTCTTTCAGTAATAGCTCCAGGGATAATTAAGGGTTGCACTAAACTAACTGTTGAAGAGAAAGGAGTTGGTAGACAAAAAGTTCTGAGTGTCAAATGCTACTGATTAAGGGTTTCACAAAAGGAGAACAAAGTGGTTTTTCAATTAGAATGTAAGTCAATGAGAAGATTAATTTTGATAAACAGAAATACATTTAACCTATATATAATTTTAACAGGAAGATAGATATTCACATACAGTCATTTCATGAGTCTCTGAATACTTTAGTTATCTTCTAAAACTCTCAAATTCCCCAGTAAACTCTCAGAGCAGTATCCTATCATTCTTTAGCTCCAAATGCTCAATAGATCTCCATTTTAATTTTTCACAGAAGTCGACCATCCAGAGAATGGGGCTCCATTTGGTTCCAGTTTTGTTTCTCCTAATTTCCCTTTGTGGTCGTTTCTCGTTACAGAATTTGCTCTCTTTCTAGTCTCTCACTCTTAATTTCAGTTACCAAGTATTTGTTAAAACTCATTCCCAAATTCGTACTGTCAGAGGCATTGGAACCAGAGCAACTCCATCTTAACAGGGGCTGGGTGAAATAAGGCTGAGGCCTACTGGGCTGCATTCCCAGACACTTAAGGCATTCTAAGTCACAGGATGAGATAAGAAGTCTGCACAAGATGCAGGTCATAAAGACCTTGCTGATAGAACAGACTGCAGTAAAGAAGCCAGCCAAAACCCACCAAAACCAAGATGGCAATGAGAGTGACCTCTGGTTGTCCTCGCTGCTACACTCCCACCAGCACCACAACAGTTTACAAATGTCATGGCAATGTCAGGAAGTTACCCTATATAGCCTAAAAATGGGAGGCATAAATAATCCACCCCTTGTTTAGAATATCATCAAAAAATAACCATAGAAATAGGCAACCAGCAGCTCTCGGAGTAACTGGTCTGCTCTCTCTATGGAGTAGCCATTCTTTTATTCCTCCACTTTCCTAACAAACTTGCTTTCACTTTACAAACTCGTCCTGAATTATTTCTTACATAAGATCAAGAATCCTCTCTTAGGGTCTGGATCGGGACCCTTTCCTGTAACAGCAGCACCACCTTCCCTTTTGGTCCGCAAGCCAGAAACTGAAAGTCATCCTTGCGGCTCCTCCCTCACCCTCGCAACTACTCTGTTACCAGAGCCTGTGTGTTTTTTCCTGCCTTATGGGGGTGGCTGCAAAATCTAGCACCCAAACAGGAATGTTTCTGAGAGTAAAAAGGACTAATGTTAACAGTTATGTTGGCAGGGCGCAGTAGATCATGCCTGTAATCCCAATACTTAGGCCGAGACACGTGGATTGCTTGAGCCCAGGAGTTCAAAACTAGCCTGGCCAACATGGCAAAACACCATGTCTACAAAAAACACAAAAATTAGCTGGGCATGGTGGTGCACACCTGTAGTCCCAGCTACCCAGGAGGCTGCGGTGGCAGGATCACTCGAACCCGGGAGGTGGAGGTTGCAGTGTGCCAGATCTTGCCACTGTACTCCAGCTTGGATGACACATGAGACCCAGTCTCAAAAAACAAACAAACTGGCCAGATGCAGTGGCTCACATGGGTAATCTCAGCATATCCGGAGACTGAGGCAAGAGGATCACCTGAGGTCAGGAGTTTGAGACCAACCTGGCCATCATGGTGAAACCCTATCTCTACTAAAAATACAAAAATTAGACCTTCATGGGGGTGCATACCTGTAATTCCAGCTATCAGGAGGCTGAGGCAGGAGAATTGCTGGAACCTGGGAGGTGGAGGTTGCAGTGAGCCGAGATCATGCCACTGCACTCCAGCCTGGGCGACAAAGCAAGACTCCATCTCAAAAAGAAAGAAACAAACAAAAACCAGTCTGCAACCACAGGTATACGCTGGGATTGTATGACCTCCTAGTCCATAGATCCTCAGTTTTCTCCATGTCCATAGTTTCTGGTCCATCATTCCAGTTGTCTTCTAAGGATCTGGTTCTCATGGAGGCACACCTACCTTGATCCCTCTCCCTCCCATGATAAACAGGCAGCCAGATACTGGCATCTTTTCAAAATGTCAACCTGGGGAAATCCATCTTGCCCACCCCCACCGCACAGTTTCTCAGGACCTCCTGAGACCGTGCAACTCCAGCTGCCGTCACTCATATTGGCTCAGAATAAACCTCTTTAAAAATATTTTGGAAAAATTTGGATTTTGCCATCATCAATTACAATTTGTTAAAGAGTGTCCTTGTTATAGAATTTTTTTTAAATTATGCTGTCATCAAATTTGTCTATTTTTTCCTTTATGGATTTTGTGGGGTTTTTTTTTCTTTAAGTAGACATTCATTAAATCAAGAATTCAAAAACATTTTCCTCTATCATTTTAGTATATTTCCCAAATGGAAAATTTGTTGTTCCAACATCACTTATTGGATAATTTATCCCACATGTATCATATGTAAAATTTCAATATCTACCTGATCCCATCTCCTAAGTAAGCTCCATCGACGTATTTGGCTATTCCTACAATAACACCACCCAATATATTTCATATTTCTCCTTCTCCCTTTCCAGAATGCAAACAGGATGCTAGGGGTGAAACGCCTCTCTCGTGACCAGAAGACAATAGTGCGGAAGACAGGTGGACCAGTTGCCTCTGTGGCTATCAGAGAATGCCTCCCTCAAACCGTGATTAGTTCAGTGGCTGCCTATGGGGTTTTTGGTGACTCAGAACCGAGTTAAAATCTTAACTGATACAAGGTCCTTCAGATGTAGTTGGCTCCAGCCCAGATCCCAAGGGTAGCAATTTCTTCTGGGCATTCAACTCAACAAGGATTGATTCACTTGCTGAAATTAGTGGTTGAGAAACAGTAACATCCTCTCCTAATGAGCTTAATCAGCAGATGTACAGTATGGGGCTCTTTACTCAACCTTTTCCCCTTTGATTCTCTTTTCTTGCTAGAGTATGTCATCTAGAAATTATTTGGGGATTTGGGGGAGAGCAGTCTGTGGATATTACACTCCGTCCTTGAACATTTGAAAGTGTCTTCTTGTTTTCATTCTGTCACTTGAATAACACTTTCATTAAGTATTTGAAAAATTATAGAATTCTAAGTCCAGATTACTTCCAGTTAAAATTTTGAAAAATTTTATCCCGGTGGGGCGCGGTGGCTCATGCCTGTAATCCCAGCACTTTGGGAGGCCGAGGCGGGCATATCACAAGGTCAGGAGATCGAGACCACGGTGAAACCCCGTCTCTACTAAAAATACAAAAAACTAGCCGGACGCGGTGGCAGGCGCCTGTAGTCCCAGCTACTCGGGAGGCTGAGGCAGGAGAATGGTGTGAACCCGGGAGGCGGAGCTTGCAGTGAGCCAAGATGGGGCCACTGCACTCCAGCCAGGGGGACAGAGCTAGACTCCGTCTCAAAAAAAAAAAAAAAAAAAAAAAAAAGAAAAATTTGATCCCATTTTCTGGTTTCTAGTGTTGCTGTTAAGAAGTCTTATTTCCATCTTATTCTTCAGCCTTTATAGTTAGCATGCTGTTTCTCTCCGGAATATTTTAAGGTGTTCTCTTTGGTGGTGGTGTTCCAAACTTCCCCTTGCTATGCAGAAGTGTCAGTGTACACAGTGACCCAGAAGAGTGGTCATTCATGGAGTTTCCCTTCAGACACCTGGTAGGGTTTCTCAGCCCATTACCTATTCATAGAGGATTATATGGGGGTCTGAGGGTTAGTTTTCAGTATCTTTTTTCCAGGCTGGTAGCCCCTTTAGTAGTGAAGCTCTCTCAACATGTGGCTTTTATCAATTTGATTTTAGCCAGTGACCTGTGCCAACAGTCACACTCTGATACATAGCCTTCTAAGATGGCCCTCATGATCCCACGTATTCACACTTGCATGGGTTTGCTAGGGTTACCATAACAAAATACCACAGGCTGAGTGGCTTAAACAGCAGAAAATCATTTTGTCACAGTTTTGAAATCTACATCAAGGGGGCAGTGGCTAGGCAAATCCAAGATCAAAGTGTTGGCAGGGTTGGTTTCTTCCACAGCCTCTCTCCTTGGCTTGCAGATGGCCACCTTCTCTCTTTGTCTTCACGTGGTCGTTACTCTGTGCACATACATCCCTGGTGTCTGCATGTCCAAATTTCCTCTTAGAAGGACACCAGTCCAGGTGAATTAGATCCCACCAGATAGTCCTAGGGCTCCTTATACATTTTATTCTACTTGAAGTTAGGTATTTTAATTGTAAGATAAAGTCACCTCATTAAAATCGCAACATTTCTGAGACATGATTTCATATTTATGTGATGGGAAGTTGACTCCCCATCTACCCCCAAAAAACTCCATCGGTCCAGAACTACAGGAAGACAGCTCACAACCGCTGCTAACATGTGCTGCCCAAGCACAGAGTGGGCCTGAAAACGAAGAGCAATGGGGTTAAACTTCTGAAACAACAAGCAACTTCTTACTTTCTATATTATGAGAATATAGAAGAAAAGCATCATTTTCCTTTTAGTCCTTTTATTTATGTGTTTTTGCCTCCATCCAAGTTGCTGCGCACCAAACAGCTACGTAACTGCCCAGTGGGTTCATCTTGCTTGCTGCCCTGATAGAGTTCATTTATCAGGGGAAGTGGGGAATGACGATAGAGAAAGAACTTCACACATGTAGAGCCGGCTAAATGAGAGACCGGACTTTTATTACTCAAATCAGTCTCCCAGATAATTTGGAGGCTAGGGTTTCTCAAAGACAGTTTGGGGGAAAGGGGTGGTGGCTACGAAATGGATGCTGTTGATTGGCTGGGGATGCAATCAATAGGGTGTGGGAAATGGTTGTTTCTGGATGTGGCCAACAGAAGCAGTTGGCGGGTCCAGGTGGAACCATCAGTCATCAGACCTGCAAAACAACCAAAAAGACACCTTAAAAGGTCAATGTTAGGTTCTATAATAGTGATATGATCTGCAGGAGTAATTGGGGAATTTACATATCTCATGACCTGGGTTTATGTCTATGCTTTAGCAGAATTCAGGCTCCTCTCCTCCTCCTAGACTGGTGGCCTCTCATTAGCTTTACAAAGGCAGGTGATTTGGGGGGAAGGGTTATTATCATTTAAACTATAAACCAAAAGTCTCCTAAAGTTAATCTGGCCCAGGCCCAGGGATGATTAGGGGCAGTTTGGAGGCTAAAGGCAAGATAAGGGTTGGTTAGATCAGATCTCTTTCACTGCCATAATTTTCTCACTGTTATAATTTTCACAAGGCAGTTTTGTCAGAGGTGTTGGAACCAGGGTAACTCCATCTTGAATAGGGGCTGGGTAAAGTGAGGATGAGACCTGCTGGGCTGCATTCCCAGGTTAGGCATTCTTAGTCATAAGATGAGATAGGAGGTGGGCAGGACTGATATCACAAGATACAGGTCATAAATATCCTGCTGATAAAACAGGATGTGGTAAAGAAGCTACCAAAACCCACCAAAATCAAGATGGCAATGAAAGTGACCCCTAGGAAAGGGACCATACCCAGGAGATCTCACATACTATAACACTACACTTATAATTGCTGAAAGCTCAGAGGTTTGGAGAAGAAAACACAGTAGGGATGATCTAAGAAAACTGGAAGCCCTGTGTGGGGGGCTTTCAGAATCTAGCCTTTCCTCTTCATCGGAAGTCCCGATGGGAACAGCAAGCTCTATGTAACTACCTTGACACATGGTACTGTAATGTAAAAAATAACACATAGGCCTTCCCAAACATGCCCCCTCATGGAATTCCAACCCCTGTATGATGCTTGCTAATAGTAGTGGCCTACAAATCTGTGGGCAAACAGGAGACATGTGGATCGACAGCCTCTGCTGCAAGGATTATCTGAGATATTGGCCAGGACTTATTGTGACCCTGATCTTTCAAAACCCCATTTCTCAGGTGGACCCTTCTCATTTAGCATATAAAATTCCAAACAGCATTGTGGGTGGCTATCATGAGTATAGATAATCCTATCCCAAAGATGCTTCTATTATATGTAAGAAGGGAAAGCTCCTCAGATAATGAGAAAGACCTGCTTGTGTCTCTCACAAGCCACAACTTAGAAACACAGGCCAGGTGCAGTGGCTCATGCCTGTCATCGCAGCACTTTGGGAGGCCGAGGCAGAGGGATCACCTGAGGTCAGGAGTTTCAGACCAGCCTGACTAACATGGTGAAACCCTTTCTCTACTAAAAATACAAAAATTAGCCAGGTGTGGGCAGCCCACACTTATAACCCCGGCTACTCAGGAGGCTGAGGCAGGAGAATCACTTGAACCCGGGAAGCAGAGTTTGCAGAGAGCTGAGATCGCACCATTGCACTCTAGCTTGGGTGACAAGAGTGGACCTCCACCTCAAAAAAAAAAAAAAACTATCCCTTCAAGGGACAGGACTGTATTCCCTTTGTGGCTCCTGGCTACACTTAATCCTCCCCAGGCACTGGAAGGGAACCTGCACCGTAGTGGCAGTGGCCCCTGACCTATTATTTTTAAATTCCACTGACCTGGCAGCATCATCTGGGAACATCCCTAACCTAGTCTGTTTTCTAGAGAGTGCACTATCTTGGATAAACCAAACAAAGAGATCTATCATTTCCATGCCCTCATATGGAGATTTAACTGAAAGAGGATTGGGGAGGAAATGCACACGACAGTCTTACCTTAGAAAAACCATGGATAGGGGATTCTGTAGCCAGACACATATTCTGGTTTGCTGGTATTCCTCTCCTTGAACGATCAATACTTAATATTTCCATTATGATGCAATGAGGGTGGAAGGCAACAATAGGAGCCATAGAAGTACAACAAAAATCCATAGACCCTTTAGCCTCAGTAGTAGTGCAAAATAGACAGGCCCTTAGGTGTTCTTATGGCTAACGTAGGGGGCACCTGTACACTTTTAAATGAAACATGTTGCTTCTAAATCAATACCTCTAGTCAAGTAGAAGAGAATCTACAGATGCTTAAAGATCAAATTAGAATCATTGACAGATTAAGAGAAAGTGCAGGCTGTAGTCCCTGGTGGCTACAATCCCTCCTTAATGGGTTCCAGTCTTCTTTGTGGAATTGGTTAGCTACTTTATTAGGCCCCCTTTTGCATGTGTGCTTTGTACTAATGTTTGGACCTTGTATACTCAATACCATAATTAGAATTGCTTCCTCTCACCTAGAGACTATTAAACTCCAAATGGTGCTGCAGATGAAACCATGCGTGGACACACCATTCTTCTGGGAACTCTTAGACTGACCTCAGGAAGAGCCCTAGCTGCTTTAACCTCAGCAACACCCACTTTCAGCAGGAAGCAGCCAGGAGTGGTCATCTTCCACCTTCCCCAACAGCAGTTGGGATCCCCTCTCCCAAGGCAGGGAATGAGAGAGGAGGAAGGAAGAAACTGGTCAGGGAAGCAGTGAGGGGAAATCCTCAGTTGAGTTCTTTCAAGCAAAAAAATAACCTGCAGGCACAGATAAGGGAACTTGCACAGGGGAGCTTCCCTAAGACATGGCCACAGCTGCATAGATAAGAAAGGCTACACAGGAGACTTGTCCAGACATGCCCACAATGGAAAATTCCCTCCCTTGACACATGCACAGTAAGGGGAACAAAGCAATATGGAGTAACTCAAGCTAGGGGCCTGCATGTGCACTAGGAGGATGGGATGTAGCTACCAGAAATTCAAATAAGACACCCAGCAAATAAGATGCCTAGCCCTCATTGGTTTCTTATAAAAGCCTCGATATTCAACTGTGAAATGGCAGCTCTTTTTTGGGAGCCCTTTGTATGGCAGAGAGCTTTCTCTCTTTTTTTTGCTTAGTAAAACTTCTACTGTAACCTCACCCTTGGATCATCTGCGTCCTTGATTTCCTCGGCTGTGAGACAAAGAACTTCGGGTGTCATCCCGGACAATGAGGCCATTACACCTGGTTGTCCTCACTGCTCATTATGTGTTAATTATAATAAATCACCATGCTAAAAGACACTTGCACCAGTGCCAGCACTGTTTACAAATGCCATGGCAACATCGGGGAGTTACCCTATATAGTCTAAACTATATAGTCTAAAGTGTGGAGGCACCTTCAATTCTGGGAAATCCCTGCTTCTTTCCCGGAAAACTCATGAAAACTCTACCCCTTGTTTAGCATATAATCAAGAAATAATCATAAAAATAGTCAACCAGCAGCCCTCACTTCTGTTCTATGGAGGATCTATCTTTTGTTTCTTTTCTTTTCTTTTTTTTTTTTTTGAGATGGGGTCTCACTCTGTCACCCAGGCTGGAGAACAGTGGTGCAATCATGGCTCACTGCTGCCTTGACCTCCCAGGCTCAAGCAATCCTCCCACCTCAGCCTTCCAAGTAGCTGGGGTTACAGGTGCCAGCCACCATGCCCGACTAATTTTTGGTTTTATAGAGATGGAGTTTCATCATGTTGCCCATGCTGGTCTCCAACTCCTGGGCTCAAGGGAGCCACCCATCTCAGCCTCCCAAAGTGCTGGAATTACAAGCCCACTGGGCCTTGTTTCTTGACTTTCTTAGTAAACTTGTTTTCACTTTATGGTCTCCCCTGGAATTATTTCTTGTGTAGGATCCAAGAACCCTCTCTTGGAGTCTGGATTGGGACCCCTTTCCAATACTCTTTCTAGTAATGGTTTCAGCTATGAGTAATAAAAACCAACAGACGTAAAGTCCCTGAAATGCAAGCAACCGAAAATCCCTTAAAGCACACATCAGTTCTAAGTCTCTACTCTAAGTCTCCTTTTTATTGAGCAAAGACTATGGTGCTGCTGAGGTACCAGCTGTCTGTTGTGCTGGTGGAGTTTGAAGTTGCTGCTTCTTTGGTTTCTGGCTGCTGTCTTTCTGTTTAGAGATCTCCTACATTTCTGGTACTTTTTTTCCTCTTTCAATCACCACTTTAAGGCCCTATCTCCAAATACAGTAATATTAGGAGGTACTGGGGACAAAGATTTCAACATATGCATTTTAGGGCAACACAATTCAGTCCATAACAAGGCCTTTGGGGAATTCTTTCCCTTTAGGTGTGGGCTAGACCAAGTGATTTGTTTCTGAATAACAGCATATGGTAAAGGTGATGGGATGTCACTGTCATGATTTGGTTGCAAAAGCTGTGACTTTGTGTTGTTAACGACTTGCATGCATTAATTAAGCAAGCCGCCATTTGGGGATACCCACATGACAAATGAGAGAAGTCCCAGGTCAACTGCCAGTGGGTAACTGAGGTTCCTGGTCCAGCAGCCCATGAGCAGTCCTGCCAGCAGCCACTGATTGAACTCAAGAGGGGCTCCCTCCCCAAGCAAGTCTTCAGAGGAGACCCCAGTCAAGGCCAGTACCATGAGTATGGCCTTGATTCTCTCACACTTCGGGGCTGCTTGTTAGCCAAGGATGTTTCTGAGGTGTCAAAGAAGGTTTTAGGGAAAATTCTGGAAGACATTATGCATGCACTTGAGCTGTCAGCCACCAGAGCTGCTCATCACAGGGCACCTAAAATCTGATGTCAGCCATGGAGATGTGGTGTGGCCACTAGAGGCCTTTGCTATACAGAACAATTCCACTCATAAACACGCAAAAATCCTTCATAAAGTATAAATAAAATGAAACTAGTGACATATGAAAAAGGAGACTACACCATGTCTAAACTGAGTTTAGTTCAGAAATGCATGGATAGCTTAATATTTGAAATTGGTATAATTTATACGATTAGCAGAAAAAAGGAGAAAAATCATATGACCATCTCAATAGACTTACTAAAAATATTTGATGAAATTCAACATCCAGTAATGTTTACAACAAAAAACTCTTAGCAAACTAGACATAAAAGGAAATTTCCCTATTCTGACAAAAACAAACAAAATAAAACTTGAAATCAAACATAAAACTTAATGGTGAAATGTTACCTTCTGAAACTGAAAGTGACTCAAGGAAGTCTATTTTCATTGTTCTACTTAATAATATACTGGAGGTCCCAGTCAGTTCAGTAAGTCAAGAAAATTAACTAACAATTAATAATTATATATGTGAGTATATATATATGTATGTGTGTGTGTGTATATATGAGATATATATATATCTCACACACATATACACACACACACACAAGAGATCCACCTATGACCTCGGGTCCTCAGACCAACCAGCCCAAGGAACATGTCATCAATTTCAAATCAGGTAAGCGGTCTTTTCACTCCCTTCTCCAGCCTCTCTTGCCACCCTTCAATCTCCCTGTCCTTCCAAGTCCAGTTCTTTTTCCTCTCTAGTAGAGACAAAGGAGACACATTTTATCCGTGGACCCAAAACTCCGGTGCTGGTCACGGACTCGGGAAGACAGCAAGACAGCCTTCCCTTGGTGTTTAATCACTGCAGGGATGCCTGCCTGATTATTCATCCACACTCCAATGGTGTCTGATCACCGCGGGAACACCTGCCTTGGTCATTCACCCACATTCCCTTGGTGGCAAGTCAATTGTGGGAACACCTGTTAATTATTACAAACTTAAAGAAACTACCCCAGGTAAAGACGAAAACCCAGCCCAGTTCATGGCCCCCTTAGCAGAAACCCTTAGATGCTTTACTGCCCTAGACCCAGAAGGGCCAGAAGGCCGCCTTATTCTTAATATGCATTTTATCACCCTGTCAGCTCCTGACATTGGAAAAAAGCTTCAAAAATTGGAATCTGGCCCTCAAACCCCACAACAGGAATTAATCAACCTCGCCTTCAAGGTGTACAATAATAGTGAGGAGGTGGCCAGACAGCAACGCATGTCTGAGTTACAGCTACTTGCCTCCGCTGTAAGACAACCCACAACCACGTCTCCAGCATACAAAAAAAACTTCAGAATATCCAAGACACAGCTCCCAGAGGCTCCTTAAAACATCCCTGTGGACCTTGTTTCAAATGCCAAAAGCCTGACCGCTGGGCCTCAGAATGCCCACAGCCCGGGATTCCTCCTAAGCTGTGCCCTGTCGGACTGTCTGACTCACATCGCCGCCACTTCTAAAGTCCCTGGAGCCCAAACCCAATGTTCCTTGGCCGACTCCTTCCCAGATTTCCTCGGCTTAGTAGCAGAAGATTGATGCTGCCGGATCGCCTCGGAAGCCTCCTAGACCATCACAGACGCTTTGGGTAACTCTCACAGTGGAGGGTAAGTCAATCCCCTTGTTAATCAATATGAAGGCTACCCACTCCACATTATCTTCTTTTCAAGGGTGTGTTTCCCTTGGCTCCATAACTGTTGTGAGTATTGACAACCAGGCTTCTAAACCTCTTAAAACTCCCCAACTCTGGTGCCAACTTGGACAATATTCTTTTATGCACTTCTTTTTAGTTATCCCCACCTGCCCAGGTCTTATTAGGTCAAGGCATTTTAACTAAATTATCTGCTTCCCTGACTATTCCTAGACTACAGCCACACCTCATTATCACCCTTTTCCCCTAGTTCAAAGCCTCCTTCACATCCTCTCCTTGTATCTCCCCACCTTAATCCACCTCTACTCCCTCCTTGGTGACAGATGATGCACCCCTTACCACCCCATTAAAACCTAATCACCTTTACCCCACTTAATGCCAATATCCCATCCCACAGCACACTTTAAAAGGATTAAAGCCTGTTATCACTCGCCTGTTACAGCATGGCCTTTTAAAGCCTATAAACTCTCCTTACAATTCCCCCATTTTACCTGTCCAAAAACTGGACAAGCCTTACAGGTTAGTTCAGGATCTGCACCTTATCAACCAAATTGTCTTGCCTATCCACCCCATGGTGCCAAACCCATGTACTCTCCTATCCTCAATACCTCCCTCCATGACCCATTATTCTCTCCTAGATAAACCTAGTTGACTCCATAAATCCTAAATCCTTTCCCCACTCCCCTTTCCATTCCTTAAAAAACAGCCCTAAAAGCTGCTACCACACTAGCGCTCCCTAACTCATCCCAACCTTTCTTATTACACACAGCCGAAGTGCAGGGCTGTATGGTTGGAATTCTTACACAAGAGCCAGGACTGCACCTGGTACCTTTCTGTCCAAACAACTTGACCTTACTGTTTTAGCCCAGTCTTCATGTCTGCATGCTGTGGCTGCCTCTGCCTTAATACTTTTAGAGGCCCTCAAAATCACAAACTATGCTCAACTCACTCTCTATAATTCTCATAACTTCCAAAATCTATTTTCTTCCTTACACCTGATGCATATATTTTCTGCCCTCCTCCACTACCTCTCAGCAAGCCAAACTCATTGCCTTAACTCGAGCCCTCACTCTTGCAAAAGGACTACGTGTCAATATTTAGACTGACTCTAAATATGCCTTCCATATCCTGCACCACCACGCTGTCATATGGACTGAAAGAGGTTTCCTCACTACTCAAGGATCCTCCATCATTAATGCCTCTTTAATAAAAACTCTTCTCAAGACCGCTTTACTTCCAAAGGAAGCTGGAGCCATTCACTGCAAGGGCCATCAAAAAGCATCAGATCCCATCTCTCAGGGCAAGACTTATGCTGATAAGATAGCTAAAGAAGCAGCTAGCCTTCCAACTTCTGTCCCTCATGGCCAGTTTTTCTCCTTCTCATTGATCACTCCCACCTACTCACCTACTGAAACTTCCACCTATCAATCTCTTCCCACACAAGGCAAATGGTTCTTGGACCAAGGAAAATATCTCCTCCCAGCCTCACAGGCCCATCCTATTCTATCGTCATTTCATAACCTCTTCCATGTAGGTTACAAGCCACTAGCCTGCCTCTTAGAAACTCTCATTTCCTTTCCATTGTGGAAATCTAGTTGAAGGGCTTAAAAAGGCAACTTACCCCTCTCTTCCCTACACATCAAGTTTGGGGATATGCCCCTGCCCAGGACTGCCAAGTTGACTTCACTCACATGCCTCGAGTCAGGAAACTAAAATACCTCTTGGTCTGGGTAGACATTTTCACTGGATGGGTAGAGGCCTTTCCCACAGGGTTTGAGAAGGCCACCATGGTCATTTCTTCCCTTTTGGCAAGCATAATTCCTCGGTTTGGCCTTCCCACTGCTATACAGTCCAATAATGAGCCGACCTTTATTAGTCAAATCACCCAAGCAGATTCTTAGGCTCTTGGTATTTAGTGGCTCCTGGTTTTACCTCAAATTGCCACCCTTAAGTCTCTCTTTAAGTGGATAGAAGATGTTCAGTGGCAAAGTACCCTCCAATACTTTCACCCTGATGAAGTCCTATTCCTTACTTTTATACTCACTCTTATTCTAGTTCCCATTCTTATGCCACCCTCTACCTCTCCCCAGCTATCTCCACCACACTATCAATCTCACTATCTCCTAGCCATTCTACTCCTTCTTTAACAAACAATTGCTGGCTTTGCATTTCTCCTTCCTCCAAAATTGCCGAGGCCCTCACTTACTCACTGCTAAAAATGAAAGGGGGGAACTCTGTATATTTTTTAATGAAGAGTGTTGTTTTTACGTAAATCAATCTGGCCTGGATATGACGACATAAAAAAACTCAAGGATAGAGACCAAAAACTCACCAACCAAGCAAATAATTACACTGAACCCCCTTTGACAGTCTGTAATTGGATGTCCTGGGTGCTCCCAATTCTTAGTTCTTTAATACCTGTTTTTCTCCTTCTCTTATTTGGACCTTGTGTCTTTCATTTAGTTTCTCAATTCATGCAAAACCACATCCAGGCCATCACCAATAATTCTATACCACAAATGCTCCCTCTAACAACCCCACAATATCATCACTTACCCCAAAATCGTTCTTCAGTTGAATCTCTCCCACTGTAGGTTCCCACACCGCCTCTAATCCCACTTGAAGCAGACCCGAGAAACATTGCCCATTATCTCTCCATACCACATCCAAAAATTTTTGCCGCCCCAACACTTTGCCACTACTTCGTTTTATTTTTCTTTTTTTTTTTTTGAGACG
>NW_012113808.1:3264662-3281507 GCF_000951035.1 Colobus angolensis palliatus
GCCTGTCTCGGCCTCCCAAAGTGCTGGGATTACAGGCTTGAGCCACCGCGCCCGGCCTATTTTTCTTATTAATATAAGAAGACAGGAGTGTCAGGCCTCTGAGCCTAAGCTAAGCCATCATATCCCATGACCTGCGCGTATACATCCAGACGGCCTGAAGCAACTGAAGAGCCACAAAAGAAGTGAAAATAGCCTTAACTGATGACATTTCACCATTGTGATTTGTTTCTGCCCCACCCTAACTGATGAATATACTTTGTAATCTCTTCCACCCTTAAGAAGATTCTTTGTAATCTCCCCCACCCTTGAGAAGGTTCTTTGTAATTTTCTCCACCCTTGAGAATGTACTTTGTGAGATCCACCCTCTGCCCCCAAAACATTGCACTTAACTCCACCACGTATCCCCAAACCTATAAGAACTAAGGATAATCCCATCACCCTTTGCTGACTCTTTTTTCGGACTCAGCCCTCCTCCACCCAGGTGAAACAAAGCCTGTTTGGTGGTCTCTTCACAAGGACACATGTGACAATATATAGAGAGAGACAGAGTCCAAAAGAATCTACATATTGAGAAACTAAAAAAACGCTTTTTTTTTTTTTTTTTTTTTTTTTTTGAGACAGAGACTCACTATATTGACCAGGCTGGTCTCAAACTCCTGGCCTCAAGCAGTCCTCCCATCTCAGCCTCCCAAAACCCAAAGTGCTGAGATTACAGGTATGAGCCACCATGCCTGGGCAAAAACAAATGAACAAAAAACATTTTTTATCTGAGGAATGTGAACTCCTTTAAATTATCAGGCCCAGAGAGGCATTTAAAATATAAGAGTAAAGTTCAGGCACTGTGGCTCACACCTGAAATCTCTGCTTTGGAAGGTCAAGGTGAAAGGATTGCTTGAGGTCAAGAGTTCAAGGCCAGCCTGGTGCAACACAGGGAGACCCTGTCATTTTGAAAAAAAGGTAGGGAGAGGTTACAGCAGTCATAGCTCACAGGATCCCCTTTGAACTAAATAACTACTTCTTGAAGCCACTTGTTATGTGGGCTCCAGACTAACTGAAACAAAGTAGCCATAACATGCCATATATGCTATTTCTGTAAACCAATGAAAATTCCTGATGAACAACTTTTGTAATGGCCTCTTCTCCTAATTTTTCCTTTTTTTCTCTGAAAACTTGAGCTTCTCCTCTGTTTTCTGGATCACTCTCCAAGGCAACCTGGAAGTGTATCTTGAGCTGCAGTCCTAAACCCTAGTCCAAATAAAATCTCTATATTAATTTTGCCTCTGCTTCTCCTTTTAGGTCAACCATATAAACTCCTGCAAGATCGCTGAATATAAAATCATTATACCAATATGAAATCCAATATTTTTGTTTAGTTTTCATATATGAAATCCATTATCACAGCAGTGAGCATTAAATTACAGACAAAGATTAAATTACAGACAAATCTGTTGCAATTGTCTTTTTTTTTTTTTTTTGAGACGGAGTCTCGCTCTGTCACCCAGGCTGGAGTGCAGTGGCCGGATCTCAGCTCACTGCAAGCTCCGCCTCCTGGGTTCACACCATTCTCCTGCCTCAGCCTCCCGAGTAGCTGGGACTACAGGCACCCGCCACCACGCCTGGCTAGTTTTTGGTATTTTAGTAGAGACGGGGTTTCACCATATTAGCTAGGATGGTCTTGATCTCCTGACCTTGTGATCCGCCCGTCTCGGCCTCCCAAAGTGCTGGGATTAACATCAAATTCTCAAGAATAGATGTAATAAAAATGTGGAATACCTCTACACAAAAGTGTATTAAACATTACTGAGGTAAATTAAAGAAAACATAAATAAATGCAATGAATGGGGAGGTATGTACTTTGCCTGAGGATTGAAAAAGAGTCACTATGGTAAAGACGAATTTATCTATAGATTAAATGCAATCTCAATCAAAATCCCAATAGTTTTTTTGTCTGTGTCTGGAAATTTAAAAGTCAATCTAAAATTTGTGGAAATAAACAAAAGTAGCTACAAAAATGTAGAAGAAGGAGGAGATACTTGGAGGACTAACACTACTAAAATTTATCTGGTATCAATACAAGGATATAAAATAAACTGATGGGAAAAAATAGAGATTCCATAAACAGACCCACGCTCATATGCACACTTGATCTGTGATAGGAGACACTGCAGAACCCTGAGGAAGAATGATCTTTTCAAGAAACAGTGCTGCTTCCATTGCATATCAATAAGGAGGAAAATGAAACTTGAACCCTACTTAAATCACATGCAAACATATCAATCCTTGTGAATTGCAGATCTAAGTTTGAAAAGTAAAACAATAAAGGTTCTTAGAATATAATATAAGGGTATATAGTCATGACCTTGTGGTAGGAAATCATTTATTAGAGGGTACGAAAGGTACTAAACAGCTGGGGTGCAGTGGCTCATGCCTGTAATTCCAGCACTTTGGGAGGCCAAGCCAAGCAGATCACTGGAGGTCGGGAGTTTGAGACCAGCCTGGCCAACATGGTGAAACCCCATTTCTACTAATAAACAAAAATTAGCTGGGTGTGGTGGCGGGCACCTGTAATCCCAGCTACTCCGGAGGCTGAGGCTGGAGAATCGCTTGAACCTGGGAGTGGAGGTTGCAGTGAGCTGAAATTGCACCACTGCACTCCAGCCTAGGCTACAATAGCAAAACTCTGTCTCAAAAAAAAAAAAAAGTACTAAACACTAAGAAAAAGATGTGTATGTTAGATTAAATTAAAATCAGGAACCTCAAACGATTGCATTAAGAAAACTAAATGACAAAAGAATGTGTTTGCAGTACATATTTGACAAAAGAAGATATAATAAGAAAAGACAAAGCAGTAGAAAAATGGCCGAGATATATAACTTCACAAAAGAGGATATTCAAATGGCCAAGGAATGCATGAAAAGGAGCTCAATATCAATTGTTATCAAATTAATGCAAGTGAAAACCACAACACTTCCGCTATAGTTCCACCAGAGTAACTAAAATGAAAAAGCCAGTGTTGGCAAGAATGTGGAAAAACTAAAACTATCATGATGGGAAGCATAAATTGGTACAATCACTTATGACAAATTCTTTGTAAGTATCTACTGAAGTAGAGCGTACACATTGCCTATGATCCAGCAATTGCAGCACTGGATATGCACAATAGAAATGTATTCGCATGTGTTCCAAAAGGCATATGCTATTTGGCATAACCTAAAGCTGTAAACACCCTGTATTAGTCTGTTCTTGCACTGCTATAAAGAACTACCTGAGACGGGGTAATTTATAAAGAAAATAAGTCTAATTGGCTCACAATTATGCATACTATACAGGAAGCATGGCTGGAGAGGCCTCAGGAAACTTACATTACAGCGGAAGGTGAAGAGGAAGGAGGCATGTCTTACATGCCCAGAGCAGGAGGAAGAGAGCGAAGGGGAAGGTGCTACACACTTTTAAACAACCAGCTCTCTTGAAAACTCTCTCATGATCACAAGAACAGCAGGGAGGAAATCCATCCCCATGAGCCAATTATTTCCCACCAGGCCCCTCCTCCAATACTAGGGATTACAATTTGACATGAGATTTGAGCAGGGAACCAATACAAATGGTATCACACCCCTAATGTCCCTCATAGAGGATGGATAAATTAATTGGGGTATATTCAAGCAGTTATGAAAATAAACCAACTTACAACTGCAAAAACATGAATGAAACTCACCAAAATAATGTTGAGCTAAAGAAAACCATCACAAAGAATGCATGCTCTGATTCCATTTTACAAAGGTCAAGAAAAAGCAAAATTAATGTGTGGTTTAAGGAGTTAGATTAGTGGTGTCCTGTGGAGAAAAAATTAAGAAAAGTGATCAGATGGGGCTTCTGGGATACTAAGAAAGTTCTATTTCTTAATCTGAGTGATGAGTACAAGTGCGTATGTTTGCCAATTTGCCAGGTTCTATGCTTAAAATGTTTGCATTTGGGGCATGTATATTTCAATATGAATTTTTTTTAATCAAGTAAAAATAAAATTGGAAGTTGAGAGTACCCTAGCCATTTAGGGTTATTTGTGCCACTAGACAAAAAGTAGAGAATAAGCTGTGGCAACTCATCCCAATTACAGGTGGAAATTGGGCTGCCGCTACCCGCAGGGAGTAAGAAGTAATCTGCCTGAAACCCAGCCAATTCATTGACTTTGGCTCAGTACTCTCTTGCCCGGTAATACTAGGCAGTGGGGAAACTGTAGTAACATAGTAAGACAAAACCACTGAAAAAGGCTTGGATGTTATGGCAATGCAAGTTTGGGTCATATTCTCAGGCAAAAAGTCAAACTTCCTGAGGTGATGGCAAAGGTGATTTATGAAAACAGTGTATCCAGGTAGTTTAAACTAATTTCTTCCCTCCCCACTGCTGCAGTATTAACCTTGGGCATGTGTATCATCATCTTTGAGGGAATATGTCTCATTCTCACATTTTTATCGGTAGCTTTTGACTTAGCTAGAAAGATCAAGCCGACCCACCTAAATTCTAATTTCAAATTTAAATTACAAAGGTTTAAATTTGTGCTATTAAAATTTTCTTTTAAAATACGAAAATGCGGCTGAGCACAGTGGCTCATGCCTGTAATCCCAGCACTTTGGGAGGCCGAAGCAGGTGGACCATCTGAGGTCAGAAGTTAGAGACTGGCATGGCCAACATGGTGAAACCACGGTTCTACTAAAAATACAAAAAATCAGCCATGTCTGGTGGCGGGCACCTGTAATCCCAGCTACTCCAGAGGCTGAGGTGGGAGAATTGCTTGAACTCAGGAGGCAGAGGCTGCAGTGAGCTGAGGTTGTACCACTGCACTCCAGTCTGGGCAACAAGAGCAAAACTCCATCTCAAAAACATACACACACACACACACACACACACACACACATATATATATATATGAAAATGCAATTATATCAGAATGAAGTCCCTAGATTTTTTGCTCTGCTTTCTAGAAGAATGTTTGGCATATGTTTAAGCACAATAATTTCCATTCACTTAAGCTTCAGGACCTCTTTTAATTTGTGTGTATATGCACCAGTGTGCACATTTACGTAAACATGGTTGACTCCTATATGACAGTTTTCTCTTTGGTATATACATTTATTCAAAAGAATGTATAGGCCGGGCGCGGTGGCTCAAGCCTGTAATCCCAGCACTTTGGGAGGCCGAGACGGGTGGATCACGAGGTCAGGAGATTGAGACCATCCTGGCTAACATGGTGAAACCCCATCTCTACTAAAAAATACAAAAATCTAGCCGGGCAACGTGGCGGGCGCCTGTAGTCCCAGCTACTCGGGAGGCTGAGGCAGGAGAATGGCGTGCACCCGGGAGGCGGATCTTGCAGTGAGCTGAGATCCGGCCACTGCACTCCAGCCTGGGCGACAGAGTGAGACTCCGTCTCAAAAAAAAACAAAAACAAAAACAAAAAACAAAAGAATGTATAAGGACAGAATTCAGTTATATAACTAGATAAATGTATGATCACAAGATCTATATTATTTTGAAAAATGGCAATAAATTCATATAGAGTCACTAAGACTACACCTGATGCAAATACGGATCTGATGAACACTTAGTGTCTACTGGTTAGAAATCACAGTGTTAAAGTTGAAAATATTTCCATCAACACTTTTCACTGACTTCTCTTTTTTTTTTTTTTTTTTGAAACGGAGTCTTGCTCTGTCACCCAGACTGGAGTGCAGTGGCCCTCAGCTCACTGCAACCTCCGCCCCCTGGGTTCAAGTGATTCTCCTGCCTCAGCCTCCCCGAGTAGCTGGGATTTCAGGCACCCACCACCACGCCTGGCTAATTTTTGTACTTTTAGTAGAGATGGGGTTTCACTACATTGGCCAGGCTGATCTCAAACTCCTGACCTAAAGTAATCCACTTCCCTCGGCCTCCCAAAGTGCTTGGATTACAGGCTTGACCCACCACCCCCAGGCAATTGTCATATTTTTAAGTTCACATTTTCCATATTTAAAAACAATAAAAGTTACCACCTTATTTCTTAAAAAATAGACTGAAAGACATCTGTATTAGTCTGTTTTCACATTGATATAAAGAATTACTTGAGGCTAGGCGTGGTGGCTCAAACCTGTAATCTTAGAACTTTGGGAGGTCAAGGCGGTTGGATCACCTGAGGTCAGGAGTTTGAGACCAATCTTGCCAATATGGTAAAACCCTGTCTCTACTAAAAATACAAAAATTAACTGGGCATGGTGATGCATGCCTGTAATCCCAGCTACTTGGGAGGCTGAGGAAGGAGAATCACTTGAACCCGGGAGGTGGAGGTTGCAGTGAGCCAAGATCACACCACTGCACTCCATCCTGCACAACAGGTGTGAGACTACATCTGAAAACAACAACAACAACAACAACTTGAGACTGGGTAATTTATGAAGAAAAGAGGTTTAATCAACTCACAGTTCTGTAGGCTCTACAGGAGGCATGGCCAGGGAGGCCTCAGGAAACTTACAATCATGGCAGAAGGTGAAAGGGAAGCAAGCATTTCTTCCCACGGTGGAGCAAGAGGAAGAGAGTGAAGGGGACAGTGCCACACACTTTTTAAACCACCAGAGCTTGTGAGTGTTTGGACGAACGGAGGCAAGATGGTGCACTTCCGGGTTCTTCTTCACCACCAGCTCTTCCCGCGCGCGCGAAATTGTAGCCAGCGCCCAGGGAGGGTGCAGACCAACCGGGCATGCGCCAGGTGACGTCAATCCAAAGAGACCAAGATTTACCCGGTCGCACCTGCGGAACGCCCCCGACACGCCCATGCCCCGCCTATTGCCCTCCCACTCCTAGAATAGCCGCTCCCCGCCAGTGGGCCAGGCAGCCTTCTCACAGCCCCACTCTTGTCAGGATGTCAGCACTGTGGGAACTCCGTCTGAGAGCCCCACCGGGGGACTCTGCCGGCCCCCTTTGCCGGAGGCCGACAGACTTCTCCCTACCCACCTTCTTTCCCTGAAGCTAGGTGACCAAAAATAAATTCGCAGTTTTGCTCCTACACTTGCCTAACTGCTGGTTCTTTTGTGCCCGCTCGGCTGGTCTTAGAAAAACAAATCAGTGTGAACTCACTATCATGAGAACGGCAAGGGAGAAGTCTGCCCTCATGATCCGGTCAGCTCCCACCAGGCCTGTACTCCAACACTGAGAATCACAGCTGAGATTTGAGTGGGGACTTAGAGCCGAACAATATCAACATCTATGCTGGGAATGAGAAAGTAGGAGGATCTCATCCAAGTAAGTCATCATAGAATGTTCCAGAAGAATGTAAAACTGGTCTGTTAAGTGGCTACTCTTTTTATCCTTTTTAGGTTGGCTTTTCCTAACACTTGACCCATCCTGAAGGAGAGACCTTGGGAGGTAAGAGATGGTGTTCGCTCTTCAGTTTTCTCTTTTCATTGGGACGTTCTCATCATTTGTTGGAAGGACTGATTTACATTTTGCTGAATTCCTCTAGCTGATGTTTTTGTTCTCCTTAATTATTAGTGCTCTGGGCAACTCCCCAGCTAATGGAGAGGCCCCTAATCTAACTCTGCCGAGGAAAGGGGGTGGCGTTAATGATTATCTTGGCTGGGCCACGTTTTTGACAAGGATTTGTTCTCACGTTTTAATTGACATTTGAGTTAAAATAAATGGATCTGTTCTCACTTCTTCAGAGAGGTCTTTCCTGACCCCCAACCCCATCTAAATCAGCCCCACAAGATTCTATTTCATCCTCTTTATTGTCCTTAACAGTACTACCATTAACTTATCTACTTACTATTCTGCATGAGATTTTCAGTAGCAGCAACTTTGTTTATCCCATTGCCAAGAGCAAGGCCAGGCCCACCATAATGGCTTGATGTTTGACCCACTTGACTGGCTACTGTGTATGAGTCTGGAGGTTTTCAAAAGCAACTAGTTACCTGAACTTCGTGTTTATATTCTGATAGTCATTCTTTAATAACTATCTCAGTAGCCTTATGATTTTCAGTTTGAAGTGCACCAAAGAGCAAACTGCATCCTTTAAGCATCACTATGACTTTCAGAGAATTCTGGGCAGAAATGCACTTCACAATGAAGTAGCTAAAATGCCATTAATTTTTAGGAAATTATACTCTTCTCCATACTGAATGGTCATGCCATTATTATCAGGTTCAGAAAAAGTACCCTTAAGGTAGACATGACACACCATAAGTCTAAGAATTAGGAGATTTCATCTAAGTTAAAATTTTACTCAAGCAAATTAAGGTCTTTTAGTTCTATTCCAATAACATTTCATAAGTTCTTAACCAGAGACACGGCTTAATAAAAGCTCATGGATTACCTCAGTCCTTCAGTTATAGCCTGCAGAAAGAACATTCTTAGGTTTAGCTGTGCTGGCTCTCAGAAGAAAAAATTAGGAGGTGGGAGCTTTTATTTTCCAAGTTAAACATTCCATCCAAAAAAGCACAGAGGCTTTAATGCAAGAAACATGAACCACCAACACTGTGTTGCTGGCTCAGGCTCAGCATCACCCAGGCAATGCCTGAGGCCTGGAGGAAGTGGAGAAATGATGACAAGTGGAGGGAGGAAGCTGCTTGTCCAACTGCTGTGATGAAACCACCAGTAAGAGCCACACTGCAAATGTTTCAGCAGCCCTAGGACCCTGCTAGCAGGGAGAGCCAGGGGTTGGGGGACTGGGTTCTTGTGATACTCCTTGTAAAAGTTCAAGTCCAGTGTACTACCTAACTCGTGTTTTTTACAAGTCTAGAGAAAACACCTGGTGCCTGTCCAATCCCTGCTGTCTAGTTCTGCACAAACATGGCATTGCCCTGCTTAGTGCCCTCCAGGGACACCCACTTCCTACATGAGGGGATCTTCAGACACCATCAAGTCCCATCCTGCCCCTTTTCATTCAGGCCACCATCTGTCCCTGACTTGCCTGATTCTGCAGCTGGCCCGGGTTCCTGGGGTTCCCCAACCTTGTCATGTCTGTGATAGGACAGAAAGTCAGGAAAGGAGAAAAGTGACATGATGCCAGAACAGGCAGCTAGTCTGCTGGCTCAAGGCTTCCGGTTAGGCCTGGAAGGACAACAGGGAGGTCAAAGTTAGATGAGAAATGAGCAACCTAGAGGCCTGCAGGTGGTAGCAGGGCTGGGTGAGAAGCCAGACATAGCTGTTGAGATGGTGTACGTTATCGATTCTAAGACAAAGCTCTTTTTATAATTGAGTGCTTGTGAAATCAGGATGTGTCTCACAACCAGTGGCATCTTAGCACTGTGTTATTGCTACTATGATCTGTTTCTGCCCACACAACACTTCTGATGCCAAATGTGTGTGGAGGTTTGCCCTCACCGATCATTTCTCCAACACCAGCTAAGTGTTCTACAATTGAACTCTGGCACTATCTACCCCAGAGTTAGTTTGGAACTCACAGGTTAAAGGCTCAGTCCCACAAGACTGCCCCCACTTCACATGCCAATTGCAATTTGGGGCCATCCATCCTTCTCATGAACTGGCTATAAGTTGGGGGTTTCTACAATCATTTTTTTAGGTTGGATATTCGCTAGAAGAGCTCACAGAACTCAGCATTTTACTTACATTTACCAGTCCATTACAAAGGATACACATGAACAACCACATGCAAAGGTATATACAGCAAGGTCCGGAAGATGCTCAAGCACAGACGTTTCTGTCCCAGTGGAGCTGGGGTATGGCATCCTCCCAGCAAGTGGATGCGTCCACTAACCTGGAAGCTGTTCAACCCCATTGCTTTGGGGTTTTATGGAGCTTCCACTACATCGGCATGATAGATTAAATCATTGGCCATTGGTGAGTAACCCCCTAATCACTCTCGCAACCAGGGCCCATCCTAAAGCTATCTTGGCAACCACCAGGCGTTATCTCATCAGCATAAACTCATATACAGTTGAAGAGGCTTACTATAAATAACAAAAGACTATCTCTCAGGAAATTCCACCAGTTTTGGAAGCTCTGTGACAAGAACCTGTGCCAAAGACCAAACCTTTATTTGTGATTATATGACAATATCACAATTATGGTTTTTATTGTGTCATTTTAAAACAATACAATAAAAAAATCTTGATGAGTCAAGTATCACTCTAGTTCTACTCCAGTAACTTTTCATAAGTTCTTAACCAGAGATATGGCTGTATTTATCACTTTATTGCTTTATTTAAAAATAGTATTGATCAAAAAAAAAAATAGTATTGATCAAAGGTAACATCAAATGTTGTCATTGAAAACATGTGTCAATTTCCCAGAATCAAGTCCAACATGGAGGGATAAATGCAGGTACAGGCCAGAGAGAGGCCTGGAGTCAGAAACTAGGAGAGCAAGGAGAGAGAGGGGCTCCCACAGGCCAAGCAACTGTGAAGTTTCCAGCGTCCCACATCCCCGACTGCTTGTGGCATGGATGCAAGTGTGTTTAAGATTCAGTGCCTCTGCACCTTTTCCCCTTCAGCATCTGCCTCCTCCTGTCTATTTGCCTTTCGAACCTCTGTCAACATGTTGGTTCCTTGAGCTCTTCCTGGACTCCATCAGGCAGTTACTGATCCCTTCCTTTGGGCTTCCACAGTTCTTTAAACATCTGTCACATGTTTTGTGATTATTGATTTATCGTTATGTCTACTGTTATTTAACCACTTGCTCCAAGGACCGGGTCAGTCTCTGAATCCCAGCATCTGGAGCAGTGTCCAGAATAGAAGAAGCACTTGTTGGTTAAATGAACCTATTTAGAAAGTGGTAAAATGTATCTCTCAGGTGAACTGACAGCAAGCTCATAGCAGTTTATTTCACCCTGACTACAAGGAAACTATTTCCAGCAAAGCCAGCTGAGATTTCCTTCAGTTAGATAGCTTTTGATAGTTAAAAAATATTGATAATAACAGACAAGTGAGGCTAAATTGCCTTGCTAGATGAGGCACCAGAAAGGAACGTTCTGAGCTAAAAGTCACCATGCAAATCTCAGACCCAGGGTCAGCCACCTGAGTTACATTCCACAAAACCAGGTGGGGAAATCTCTGGGAGGGCATTTCTAGTCTCATTACATTCCATGGGGGAATTGCTGTAACGTTTTACTGGAAATGCTAGATATTTATCCAAAAGCACAATAAATTTTGCTCCAGCCTACTTTTTCTCTCATTTTAGTCCTACTTAGTACCCAAGTAGCCTGAGTCTTGTGGAATGGGGACTTCCAAGTCTTCAGTCACAGGGGTGCACATTCCCTGCTGGCTTTCAAACAGGGGCTGCCTCACCACCCTGAGCAAGAATACTCCTACACTGGAGGCTGGGAAGGATAAGAAGGGAGGGATATGGAGAGATTTGTTAAAGGATACAGAAAAACAGATAGGTAAGAGGAATTACTTCTAGCATTCTATACCACTGTAGGATGACTATAGTTAACAATAATATACTACATAGTTTCAAACAGTGAGAAAGAGGATAGTGAATATTCCCAATACAAAGAAATGATAAACGTTTGAAATGATGAATACACTGATTACCATGATCTCATCACCAGATATTATTTGTATCAAAACATCACTAGGTACCTCATGACTATGTACAACAACTATTTGTCAATTAGGAAAAAATAAAATAAAATTTTAACAAAGAATGCTCTTAGGCCAGACACGGTGGCTCACACCTGTCATCCTAGCACTTGGAAAGGCCAACGTGGATGGATCACTTGAAGTCAGGAGTTCAAGACCAGACTGGCCAACATGGTGAAACACTGTTTCTACTAAAAATACAAAAAAGTTAGCCAGGCATGGTGGCTCATGCCTGTAATCCTAGCTACTTGGGAAGCTGAGGTGGGAGGATCACTTGAACCCGGGAGGCAGAGGTTGCAGTGAGCCGAGATCACACCACTACATTCCAGCCTTGGTGAGAGCAAGATTCTGTCAAGAAAAAAAAAAAAAAAAAAGCTTCTAAATGTTGGGGTGAAGAAGGCTTTTGTCCATCCTGTGCTAATTATGACCTTTTTATGCTGTTTTTTTTGATCCTTTGACATCTTGGGGCCTTGCTGACCCTGGAAGGACTGCTTACTCCAAGGGTAGAAGGTATTACTATTTGAATCACTAGACTGAGTCAAAATGATCTGTCCTCACCAACGTTGATAGGCATTATTCTTCCAATTCCTTGAAGATCTCAATAGAACAAAAAGACAGGGGAAGGGCAAATTTTCTCTTTCTTCTGGAGCTAGGACATCCAGCTTCAGCTCTCTGACATCAGAACTGCAAGTTCTCAATCCTGGGACTCTGGGACTTATATTAGTGTTTCCCATCCCACTCTACTCAAACATGTATTACTGTTTCCCACCCCACTCTACCCAAGATACCTGACTTGAGTCACTCAGAAGACTAGGTAAGGGTTTACTGAGGGAGCTGGCAACCCATCCCTGACATGTGTGACTCAGCCAGAACCAGAGCAGTAGGAGCCTCACTGCCTTCACCCTAGTGGTGCCATATAGAGCAGCTAGAGCCTCTCCTGTGGACTCAAGCCTAACAGTAGGAGTTCCCTTGGGAAGGTAGGATCATCTCCACCTCTTTATCTTCGTTTCTTTATTGGTACAGTGGAGATGGTAATAATAGTACTGAAATCTTGGGGTTATCATAAAGATTAAAGTAATTAAAACATGTGAAGTGCTTAGACCATGCCTGGTGCAGAGCAGGCACTTTATAATCATTTACTTCAACAAAAACACAGGTCCTGGAGCCAAAGGCTTGACCTTAATTGATATGTGAACCAGGTAAAAGTCACTTAGCCATTCTGAGTTTCAGTTTTCTTATTTGTAAAATGAAAATAAAATAGTACCTATCTTGAAGGGTTTTCATGAAGATTAAATAAGCTAATAGGAAGAAATCACCATAACAGCCTGGCACCACAAATGTTAGTTAATAAGTCTTGGCAAGCTGGGCACTGTGGCTCACACCTGTAATCTCAGCCCTTTGGGAGGCTGAGGCAGGTGGATCACCCGAGGTCAGGAGTTCGAGACCAGCATGACCAACATGGTGAAACCCCATCTCTACCAAAATACAAAAAAAATTAACCAGGTGTGGTGACAGGTGCCTGTAAACCCAGCTATTCAGGAGGCTGAAGCAGGAGAACTGCTTGAACCTGGGAGGTGGAGGTTGCAGTGAGCTGAGATTGCGGCGTTGCACTCCAGCCTGGGCAAAAAGAACAAACCTCTGTCTCAAAATCAATCAATCTTGGCAACCAACACGAGTTCCGCCTGGCAAAGGTTTTGGCTCTGTGGGGTAATGCTGCCCTCTGCCGGACAATTAGGTTTCTTGCTTTGTTTGTTTTAATAAATTATTGGGTTTGTTCCCAAAGTCCCATCCCACCTGGCAAAAAGGCTAACATTCTTCAAAAAGATTATTTTCTCAGAATACGTTTCTGAGAAAATGAGTACAAACATGATTTGTTGATTCGCCATCCGCAAATGGCTTTCCTCATTTGAGGAACAAATGAGCCACTTGGAAACTTTACTTGGGTTGCAATTTTATTTCCAATTTTATCTTTATGAAGAAATCCAGGCCGAGCGCAGTGGCTCACACCTGTCATCCCAGCACTTTGGGAGGCCGAGGCGGGCAGATAGCTTGAGCCCAGGAGTTTGAGACCAGCCTGGGAAATATGGAGAAACCTCGTCTGTACAAAAAATACAAAAATTAGCCAAGTGTGGTGGCACACATCTGTAGTCCCAGCTACTCGGTAGGTTAAGTGGGAGATCACGTGAGCAAGCCCGAGAGGTCAAGGCTGCAGTGAGCCGTGATAGTGCCATTGCTCTCCAGCCTGGGCGACAGAAGATAAGGAAGAGAAGAGAAAGAGGAGGGGAGGAGAGGGAAAGGAGGGAAGGGGAGGGGAGGGGACGGGGAAATCCCCCTGTAATCCCAGCACTTTGAGAGGCCAAGGCAGGCGGATCACTTGAGGTCAGGAGTTCGGGACCAGCGTGGCCAACATGGTGAAGCCCCATCTCTACTAAAAATACATAAATTAGCCAGGTGTGGTGTCGCGCGCGTGTAATCCCAGCTACATGGGAGGCTGAGGCAGGAGAATCGCCTGATCCCGGCAGGCGGAGGTTGCAGTGAGTTGAGATCATGCCACTGCACTCCAGCCTGGGGGACAGAGTGAGATTCCATCAAAAAAAAAAAAAAAAGAAAGAAAGAAAGAAAGAAAGAAAGAAAGAAAGAAAGAAAGAAAGAAAAACAAATACAAATAAAAATAAAATCAGCTATGTTGAGATATTGCTGCTTAATTTTTTTTAACTTTTCTTTTTCTTCTTAAACTCAATAGCAAGAATATGCTTAAATTTTCTGATTTTCCTTATTATTGCTTTCCTATAAGTTGAGAATATTGTGATAAGTGCCTAATCTGGTAATTTGCACACACATTGTATTCTCTTGGCACAGCTATAGTGTGATAAAATAAGTAAATGAAATGTCATAGCAGGGCAAAAAGTAGAGCACTTGAAACACTGTGGTGTACTAATCACCTCACTGTGGTTTGTGATGTGCCCAAAGCAAGGGGAAGTAATGAGAACACCACACAAAGTCTCTGTCCAGACTCTTCAACTCTGATCTTTGGACCGCAAAAGCAGCCATAAGATACATAAACGAATGAGTACAACTGCGCTGTCATAAAACTTTATTCATAAATGTTGAAATCTGAATTTCACATAATTTTCAAATACTACAAAATATCATTCTTTTTACATTGTTTACAAAAGTTAAAACCATATACAAAAACAGGCTGCTGAACAATTTGGGCACAGAATCTGTAGTTGTGGACCTCTGGTCTAGAGTCATCCACCAAGAGCAGCCAGATTCCGAGAGGACAGAATGGTGATTTAAGCAGAAATATCATAGGAACACTACTGCTGCATTCTTTAGACCCTTGAGGGTGTCACTCATCTCTGCCATTCCCCTTGATGCAGCATTTTGTCTTATTCTCTCTCTTGACTAGGGATACAGTTATTTATACACACACACACACACACATACACACACACACACATATATATATATACTTTAAGTTCTAGGATACATGTGCACAATATGCAGGTTTGTTACATAGGTATACATATGCCATGTTGGTTTGCTGCACCCATTAACTCGTCATTTACATTAGGTATTTATCCTAATGCTGTCCCTCTCCCAGCCCCCAACCCAACAACAGGACCCAGTGTGTGATGTTCCGCATCCTTTGGCCAAGTGTTCTTATTGTTCAGTTCCCACCTATGAGTGAGAACATGTGGTGTTTGTTTTTCTGTCCTTGTGATAGTTTGCTCAGAATGATGGTTTCCAGCTTCATCCATGTCCCTGCAAAGGACATGAACTCATCTTTTTTATGGCTGCAGAGTATTCCATGGGTATATGTGCCACGTTTTCTTAATCCAGTCTATCACTGATGGACATTTGGGTTGGTCCCAAGTCTTTGCTATTGTGAATAGTGCCACAATAAACATACGTGTGCATTTGTCTTTATAGTAGCATGATTTATAATCCTTTGGGTATACACCCAGTAATGAGATCACTGGGTCAAATGGTATTTCTAGTTCTAGATCCTTGACGAATCACCACACTGTCTTCCACAATGGTTGAGCTAGTTTACACTCCCACCAACAGTGTAAAAGCGTTCCCATTTCTCCACATCCTCTCCAGCATCCGTTGTTTCCTGACTTTTTAAAGATCACCATTCTAACTGGTGTGAGATGGTATCTCATTGTGGTTTTGATTTTCAATTCTCTGATGACCAGTGATGATGAGCATTTTTTCATGTGTCTGTTCGCTGCATAAATGTCTTCTTTTGTGAAGTGTCTGTTTATATACTTTCTCCACTGTTTGATGGGGTTGTTTGTTTGTTTTCTTGTAAATTTGTTTAAGTTCTTTGTAGATTCTGGATATTAGTCCTTTCTCAGATGGGTAGATTGCAAAAATTTTCTCCCATTCTGTAGACTACCTGTTCACTCTGATGGTAGTTTCTTTTGCTGTGCAGAAGCTCTTTAGTTTAATTAGATCCCATATGTCTATTTTGGCTCTTGTTGCCATTGCTTTTGGTGTGTTAGTCATGAAATCCTTGCCCATGCCTATGTCCTGAATGGTATTGCCTAGGTTTTCTTCTAGGGTTTTTATGGTTTTAGGTCTAACATTTACGTCTTGAATCCATCTTGAATTAGTTTTTGTATAAGGTGTAAGGAAGGGATCCAGTTTCAGCTTTCTACATATGGCTAGCCAGCTTTCCCAGCACCATTTATTAAATAGGGAATGTTTTTCCCATTTATTGTTTTCATCAGGTTGTCAAAGAGCAGATGGTTGTAGATATGTGGTGTTATTTTTGAGGCCACTGTTATGTTCCATCAGTCTATATCTCTGTTTTACTACCAGTACCATGCTGTTTTGGTTATTGTAGCCTTGTAGTATAGTTTGAAGTCAGGTAGTGTGATGCCTCCAGCTTTGTTCTTTTTGCTGAGGATTGTCTTGGCAGTGAGGGCTCTTTTTTGGTTCCATGAACTTTAAAGTAGTTTTTTCCAATTCTGTTAAGTCATTGGTAGCTTGATGGGGATAGCATTGAATCTATAAATTACCTTTTCATTGGCCATTTTCATGGCCATGTATGGCCATTTTCATGATACTGATTTATCATGAAATTTATCAATATCATATTTCATGATATTGATTCTTCCTATCCATGAGCATGGAATTTTCTTCCATTTGTTTGTGTCCTCCTGTATTTTGTTGAGCAATGGTTTGTAGTTCTCCTTGAAGAGGTCCTTCACATCCCTTGTAAGTTGGATTCCTAGGTATTTTATTCTCTTTGTAGCAATTGTGA
>NW_012113808.1:3289098-3290140 GCF_000951035.1 Colobus angolensis palliatus
CGTGAGTCACCAGTGCACGGTCAGACTAGGGGTATATTTTTAGGCTTCTGCTTGGCTTTCCTTTTCTGTGATGAATTTCACCTCACAGTCCTATGATATGGTGAGGATTTTTATACATCAATCTTCATATGGGATATTATTCTACAGTTTTCTCTTGTAAAATCTTTGTTTTGCTTTGGTATCAGGGCAATTGTAGCCTTATAGAATGAGTTAGGGAGTACTCTTTCCTATTCAAGTTTTTGGCAGGATTAAGAAGGATTACTATTAGCTATCTAAATATTTGATAGAGAAGTAAAGTCCAAGGCATTTTTTTTTTTTTTTTTTTTGGTCAGGAGATTTCTGGTTACTGATTCAGTTTCCTTACTAGTTACTAGTCTATTCAGATTTCTGCTTTCTTTGTGATTGAGTCTTGGTAGGGTTCATCTTCCTAGGATTTTGTCCACTTCATCCAAGTTATACAATATGTTGGTGTACAATTGCTCTGAGCACGCTCTTACAATCTTATTCATTTATTTATTTGAGACAGGATCTCATCTCTCACACAGGCGGGAGTGCAGTGGTGTGACCTAGGCTCACCACAACCTCCACATCCAAGGTTCAAGTGATCCTCCTACTTAAGCCTCGCGAGCAGTTGGGAAAACAGGCTTTTGCCACCAAGATGCGCTGAATTTTCCTTTTCTTTCATTGTATCCTTCTTCCTTTCTTTTATTTTCTTTTTCTATTCTTTCTTTCCTTTTTTTATTTTTTATTTTTTTGTAGACAACGGGTTTTACCATGCTTCCCAGGCTGGCCTTGAACTACTGAGCAAAAGTGATTCACCTGCCTCAGCCTCCCGAGTAGCTGGGATTACAGACAACTGCCACCACAACCGGCTAATTTTGTATTTTCAGCAGAGACAGGGTTTCTCCACGTTGTTCGGGCTAGTCTCGAACTCCTGACCTCAGGTGATTCGCTCACCTCAGCCTCCCAAAGTGCTGGGATTACAGGCATGAACCACGACGCCTGGCTGTCTTTTGGTCTTCTTAATGGAAGCATCTCACAC
>NW_012113808.1:3292286-3294632 GCF_000951035.1 Colobus angolensis palliatus
CTTTCCCTTTTCTTTTTCTTCCCTTGCTATCTTTCCTTTCTGTCTTTATCTCTTTCTTCCTTTCTTTCCTTCTTTCTTTATATCTCTCTCTCCCTCTTTCTCTCTCTTTCCTTCTTACTTCCATTTTGTTCTTTTTCTTCCCTTGCTATCTTTCCTTTCTCTTTCATTCTTTTTTTCTTTCCTCTCTTTCCTTCTTTCTTTCTTTCTTCCTCTCTTTCCTTCCTACTTTCTCTTTTTTCTTTCCTTCTTTCATTCTCTCCCTCTTTCTTTCTCACTTTTTTCTTTCTTTCCTTTTCTTTCATTCTTTTCTTTTTCTTCCCTTCCTCTTTTTTCTTTCCTTCTTTCATTCTCTCCCTCTTTCTTTCTCACTTTTTTCTTTCTTTCCTTTTCTTTCATTCTTTTCTTTTTCTTCCCTTCCTATCTTTCTTTTTCTTTCTTCTTTCTTTCCTTCTTTCTTTCTCCTGTCTTTTTCTTTCTCTATTTCATTCTTTCCTTTTCTTACTTTTCTTTTTTTCTTTCTTCCTTTCTCCTTCTTTCCTTCTTTTTCTTTCTTTCTTTTTCCTTTTTCCTTCCTTCCTTCCTTCCTCTCTCTCTCTCTCTCTCTCTTTCCTTTTTCTTCTACACGGAGTCTCACTCTGTCACCCAGCCTGGAGCGCAGCGGCAAGATCTCGGCTCACTGAAAGCTCCGCCTCCCGGGGTCACGCCATTCTCCTTCCTCAGCCTCCTGAGTAGCTGGGACTACAGGCATGCACCATCACACCTGGCTAATATTGTATTTTTAGTAGAGACGGGTTTTCTCCATGTTGGTTAGTTTGGTCTGGAACTTCCAACCTCTGGTGAACCACCCACCTTCCCAAAGTGCTAGGATGAAAGGCGTGTCTCCAGCACCCGGTCAGACTAGAGGTATAGTTTTAGGCTTCTGCTTGGCTTTCCTTTTCTGTGATGAATTTCACCTCACAGTCCTAGGAAATGGTGAGCATTTTTATACATCGATCTTCATATGGGATATTCTTCTACAGTTTTCTCTTGTAAAATCTTTGTCTTGCTTTGGTGTCAGGGCAATTGTTGCCTCATAGAAAGAGTTAGGGAGTACTCCCTCCTCTTCAAGTTTTTGGCAGGATTAAGAAAGATTACTATTAGTTCTCTGAATATTTGATAGAGAAGTCAAGTCCAAGGCTTTTTTTTTTTTTTTCTTTGTCAGGATATTTTTGGTTACTGATTCAGTCTCCTTGCTAGTTACTAGTCTATTCAGATTTTTGCTTTCTTTCTGATTTAGTCTTGGCAGGGTTCATGTTCCTAGGAATTTGCCCATTTCATTCAAGTTATCCAATATGTTGGTGTACAATTGTTCTTAGCACTCTCTTACAATCCTATTCATTTATTTATTTGAGACAGGATCTCATCTGTCACCCACGCTGGAGTGCAGTGGTGTGATCTAGGCTCACTACAACTTCCACCTCCCAGGTTCAAGCGATCTTCCTACCTCAGGCTCCTGAGTAGCTGGGACAGCAGGCTTTTGCCACCAAGATGGGCTGAATTTTTCTTTCCTTCTCTCTCTCTCTTTCTTTCTTTCCTTTCTTTTTTTGTAGAGACCGGGTTTTACCATGTTTCCCAGGCTAGTCTTGAACTCCTGAGCTAAAGTGATTCACCTGCCTGAGCCGCCCGAGTAGCTGGGATTACAGGTGCCTGCCACCACACCCGGCTAATTTTGTATTTTCAGCACTGACAGGGTTTCTCCACGTTGTTCAGGCTAGTCTCGAACTCCTGACCTCAGGTGATTCGCTCACCTCAGCCTCCCAAAGTGCTGGGATTATAGGTGTGAGCCACTTTACCCTGCCAATCGTTTTCATTTTGACTGGATCAGATAGTAATGTCCCCACTTCCATTTCTGATTTTAGTAATTTGAGTATTCTCTCTTTTTTTCTTAGTCAGTCTATAAAGTGTGTCAATTTTATCTCTTAAAACACCAACTTTCGGTTTTGTTGATTTTCTCCATTGTTTTATTTTCTGTTTTATTTATTTCTGAATTAATCTTTATTTCTTTCCTTCTGCTAGGAAGGAAATTTCCTTCCTAGGGTTTAATTTGTTCTTTTCTAGTGCCTAAATTGTAAATTTAGTTTGCTAATTTGAGGTCTTTTGGGTGTGCTTTGTTTTGTTTTGTTTTGAGATGGAGTCTCGCTCTTGTTGCCCAGGCTGGAGTGCAATGGTGCGATCTCGGCTCACTGCAACCTCTGCCTCCCAGGTTTAAGCAATTCTCTTGCTTCAGCCTCCCCAGTCGCTGGGATTACAGGTGCCTGCCACCACAACTGGCTAATTTTGTATTTTCAGCACTGACAGGGTTTCTCC
>NW_012113808.1:3294682-3296471 GCF_000951035.1 Colobus angolensis palliatus
CAGCCAGGCGCCTGTACCGGCGTCTACGGCCATACCACCCTGAACGCGCCCGATCTCGTCTGATCTCGCGAAGCTAAGCAGGGTCGGGCCTGGTTAGTACTTGGATGGGACACCGTCTTGGAATACCGGGTGCTGTAGGCTTTTTGTGCTTGCTTTCTAGTCTTTCTTTCTTTTCTACCTTCCTTTCTTCCCTTCTCTCACTCTCTCTTCTTCCTTCCTTTCTTTCTTTCTTTCCTTCTTTCTTTCTCTCTTTCTTTCCTTCTTTCTTTCTCTCTCTCTCTCCCTCTTTCTATCTCGTTCTTTTTCTCTCTTTCTCTTTCTTTCTTTCCTTCTTACTTTCATTCTTTTCTTTTTCTTCCCTTCCTATCTTTCCTTTCTTTCTTTATCTCTTTCTTTCTTTCTTTCTGTCTTGCTTTCTTAGTTTCTTCTGTCTCTCCTTCTTTCTTTCCTTCTTACTTTCTTTCGTTTCTTTTTCTTCTCTTACTATCTTTCCTTTCTCTCTTTAGCTTTCTTTCTTTCTTCTGTCTTTACTTCTTTCTTCCTTTCTTTCTTCCTTTCTAACTCTCTTTCCTTCTACTATCTTTCTCTCTTTGTTTTCTTTCTCTCTCCCTCTTTCTTTCTTGCCCTTTCTCTCTCTCTTTCCTTCTTTTCTTTTTCTTCCCTTGCTATCTTTCTCTTCTTTCTTTCTCTTTCTTTATTCTTTCTTTCTCCTATCTCTCTGTCTCTTTCTCTCTCTCCTCTCTTTCTCCTGTTCTTTCCATTTTTCTTGCTTTTCTTTTTTCTCACTTTCTTTTCTTCGTTTCTCTTTCTTTCTTTCTTTCCTTCTTTCTCTCTTTCTTTCCTTCTTTCTCTCTTTTTCTTCCATACGGACTCTCGGTCAGTCACCCAGCCTGGAGTGCAGTGGCAAGATTTCGGCTCACTGAAGCTCCGCCTCCCGGGTTCACGCCATTCTCCTGCCTCAGCCTCCCAAGCAGCTGGGACTACAGGCGCCCGCCGCCGCGCCCGGCTCATGTTTTGTAATTGTAGTAGAGAAGGGGGTTTCACCGTGTTAGCCAGGCTGGTCTGGATCTCCTGAACTCGTGATCCACCCGCCTCGGCCTCCCAAAGTGCTGGGATTACAGGCGTGATCCACCGCGCCCGGCCTGCTGTAGGCTTTTGTGGCTTCCCCTCTCCCTCCCTTGCCCTTACTATCGCCATGCTTCCCGAACTCCCCGGACTCTGCTCCCGCTTTGTCGCCCGCCTACACCCCCGCCGCAGCCGGGGACCTCCTCCTGGAGGTCCGCCACCAAAGCACCACCGGGCAGCGGCATCCCACCGCTTCCGCCTCGCCGCCGCCCGTCCAGGAGCCCGGCTCCAGTCCTGGAGGGCAGGGGGCCGGACCCCAAAGGCGCAGGCGCGGCTTCCCTGCCTTTCCCGGTGCCTTCCCGCTCCCGGAACGCCCAGGCGATTCAATCCACTCGTCGGGCGGGCGCCGCCGCAACCTTCCAAACCGGGGGAAGGGGCGGGCAGGGCCAGCGGGTGCCACAGACGCCAGCCAAGACCTCCGCTCCAGAACGCAGGGGCTGCTTTATCCGGGGGAAGGACATTGCTTCGCCAGCCACCGCGAAAACAGTCCCTGTGCACCCGGATTCCCATTGCCACCAACTTCGTGTCAACTCCAGTCCCGAGGACACGCCAGAGACCCAGGCCTCGGCCCCGTGGGCACGCCCGGTGTCACGGCTCCCGCCAAAAGGGCGGGCGCACTCTGCAAATCAAGGGGCCCACCGCACCGCACCAAGAGCACAGGGAG
>NW_012113808.1:3296856-3297324 GCF_000951035.1 Colobus angolensis palliatus
TGTGTGCGTGTGCGTCTGTGTGTGTGTGTGTGCGCGCGCGCGTGCGCGCGTGTGTCTGTGTGTGAGCGCGCGCGCGTGTGGGTTCCCGCGCGCGAGCGACCGGGTATGTCTGTGTGTGGGGCTGTGGATTTGCTCCTGGTGGTGGTGGGGTGTTTCTGGGTTTCTCTCAGCCCCTCTCGCCCGGGATCAGGCTGCCGGCTCTAGTGCCAACCCGGGGCAAAGCAGGGCCATCCCCCAACACCCCAGCCCCCACGCCCTCTTGCCCACCGGCCGGGTCTTGGTCGGGACAAGCGACCGTGGTGGGGGCGTTGCGAGAAAAAGGCCACGCGCGGCTGGGCCGGCTGTTGGCCCTTGGCCAGCCCTGACGGCTCTGGATTGGGTGGCAAGAGGGGGCCTCGCAGCAGCTCCCCAGCGGCCAGGGATCCCAAAGAATACCTCCGCGACAGGGCGGAGGAGCGGACGGGGTCC
>NW_012113808.1:3302949-3303303 GCF_000951035.1 Colobus angolensis palliatus
GAGTAGCTGGGACTACAGGCCTGCACCACCAGGCCCAGCTAATTTTGTATTTTTTGTAGAGACAAGGTTTTGCCATTTTGCCCTGGCTGGTCTTGAACTCCTGGGCTCGAACAATCTGACTGCCTTTCCCTTCCAAAGTGCTGGGATTACAGCGTTAGCCACCACCCCAGGCCAGTGCCCACCCCTGAATACTATGATATTTTCAAATAAATTTCAGGATATACATTTTGGGGCACATTCAGACCACAGCAGTGTGTTCTGTACTTTCCAGAAAGAAAAAAAGGTCAGTTTATCAGTTTTACTTCTATGATTGATTTTTACCTCTATTTTGTTGTGGTCAGAGAAGATATTTGA
>NW_012113808.1:3304550-3342890 GCF_000951035.1 Colobus angolensis palliatus
GGCTCACTGCAAGCTCCGCCTCCCGGGTTCATGCCATTCTCCTGCCTCAGCCTCCCAAGCAGCTGGGACTACAGGCTCCCGCCACCGCGCCCGGCTCATGTTTTTTTTTATTTTAGTAGAGACGGGGTTTCACCGTGTTAGCCAGGCTGGTCTGGATCTCCTGACCTCGTGATCCACCCGCCTCGGCCTCCCAAAGTGCTGGGATTACAGGCGTGATCCACCGCTCCCGGCCTGTGTAGGCTTTTGTGGCTTCCCCTCTCCCTCCCTTGCCCCTACTGTCTCCGTGCTTCCCAACCTCCCCTGACTCTGCTTTCCCTTTGTCACCCGCCTTCACCGCCGGAGACCTCCTCCTGGGGGCCTTTCACGAAAGCACCACCGAGCAGGAGCATCCCACAGCTTCCTCCTCGCCCCTGCCTCTCCCGGAGCCAGGCTCCAGCTAGATGCATATCTTATTGTCTCCTTTGGGTAGGCTAATCGAAAACTCTAAGAATGCAACCGTTTGTCTCTAACCTACCTGTCACCTGGAACCTCCCTCCTGCTTTGCTTTGAGTCTTCCTGCCTTTGCTTCAAGTTGTCCTGCGTTTCCAGACGCGACCCATGTACTTCTTACATATACTGATTGATATCTCATGTCTTCCTAAAATCTATAAAACCAAGCTGTGCCCCAACCACCTTGGGCACATGTAGTCAGGACTTCTTGAGGCTGTGTCACGTCCTCAACCTTGGCAAAATAAACTTTCTAAATTAAATAAATAAACTCAGACCTGTCTCAGATTTTCTGGGTTCACACATACATATAAAGATTACCAGATTGTTTTGTTTCTGTCAAAGCTGGACCTGATGTTAAAATTGGATTTTTTTTTTTTTAGTCCATTTCCTATGAATTAACATTGCCCTTCAGTTACAGGCCAGATGACTCCCCTCCCAGCTGTGGTGGAGCCTTCCTCACTGAATGAGGAGGCAGGGAAGAGAAGAAGAATATGAGCTGCTTGTGGGCAAGCCAGCTCTGGAAGAGCTAAACCACACAGGCTCATCCCCTTTGCTTAATCTCGCCTATAAGATAAATGACTTTCATAGAGAGGGTAAGCAGGAGGTGGCAAGGGGTGTGGGAGCATCTGAGCAATGTCATGGAGCCACATGTTATAGAGCTTGTAGAGACTTTAGAGACTTCAGCTATATACATGTGAGACAGAAGAGTGAAAAAGGCAGTACGGTGTAATTATGAAAGTAGCTTTGACCTGAAAGGCCCCTTGATCAGTTTAAGGACTGATGTTCTAATATCAACTGTTGTTCCTTCACGTTTTCTCTGGCTCACCAGGTGAACTTTTGCTCCCAGAAAGTTCTGGATTGGGTTAGAACAGTTCATGAAAGAAATTAACTCTAAGACCACACTCTACCCAGAACACAAATTTGCTCTCAGTTCTCTTTTCTAATTCTCAGTTGTGTGCTCTATTGTTCGATTTAGCTCTCCAGACATGAAGCAGTGAGCTTTAATGAAAACAGAAATAACCAGTACCAGTTATTGTGCTAGACCCCTATTGACTCCAGTAGTGGTGGCCACCGTGTCCTGGAGGCCTAAGAAGAGGTCTGGAGCCAGTGAATGAGACATAGGGTTTATTGAGGACTCACATACAGGGAGGTCCAGGAGTGGCAGGCTGGACTAGAAAAATGCTACGGTTCACACAAAGCATACAGTTATATAGCATTTCCACTTGGCAGCCTCCACCTAGCCACCTGCATTTAGCCCAAAACAAAGGACCTCAATCCCCTATACAGCCTGTGTCCCAAGGGATGGGCCAGGGATTTGAATGTGCCTCATAGATAAAGAGCACATCTCTTGGTTGGTACTTCCAGATTCTTTAACTTGGAACCCTGAACATATATGCTTCTTAGACCTAGGGTATTCTCAGGGCATGCTTGATTTATTGCTATCAGGTGAATCTACCATACACCAGCAATATACAAAATCCCTAAATTTGAACCACATGCATATGATCTCCTTTTAAAATTTCCTGGGACAAATTAATGTCTGAAGATGAAAATTCTTCTCCCATATAAGTTTGTGTTTCATTATGTCCTCAAATCATCCTTCCTCATTGCTTTGTCCACTATAGCCATCATGCTTAGATGTTTAGGGTGAGTAGGGCTGTCTCCAGCATCTGTAAGCTGAGAAACCTGAGCTGCCTGTTACTGGAATAGCCATTGTGCACTTAGAACTCTGTAACCGGATTAATCAAAGCCCATTCTCTCATCACCTTCTCCTTAAAGAATCTATAGTATGAACAGGACACATAAGATTTTCCCAGCACTAGCCTCACACCCCAGGCACTTAGAAACTACAAACAAATCTTGAGCCCCTATAGCAATCATCCTAAGCCAACTTCAGAACCCACATTGCTATTATTCGCCAAAGACCATAGCAGAGACTTTGTGGGAGAATGAAAAAAACAAGAGAAAAGAGAACATTGTGTGATTTTTCAGTTTCACTTGTGTTCTTGGCTTCCTGTGCAGCTATCTAGAGTTTAACATATGGAAGAAATCACCCATCGTGAGCTTTACTAAGGCACTTTGCCATATTTGCAAGAAAATGCACCTAAGCATATTTTCTGTCAGAGAATAGCATATGAGACATTTCTTCTAGCAAATTTAAAAAGTTTATGTAGTGGCCAGCCACTATGTCTTTGCTTGAAATTCCCCCTTTCTATTTTATGCCTATTTAAAACCTTTCACTTCTTTTTCCTCTTAAGTCTTGTGTCCCCAGAATCTCACTGCTACACCAGACTGTCAAGTGACACGTTTGTGGCTGATGTGCCCCAAGGACTCACCTTATAGCCTTTCCTTCTCCAAGTCCTGACCTCTTACGCTTTCTTTGGATTTCTTCATTCCAACAAAGTTCAAGACATTTTTGAACTTGATGTGGCTGTGGCCTTCGCCATTGTCTCCTTGCTCTGAAATTTCTTTAGGCCTATAAAAACTTGATTTTAGGGAGCGTTTCTCCCTTGTCACAGTTTTACTTCAGCTAGAGAATCATCTTCAGCATATACCTGAACTGAAACTGCTGTTAGTAATTCCAGAGTCTGGCTGCAAAGGACCCAGTGAAGACCAACACTTGCAGTGCTATGTGCTGCCCAAACTTTACCCTTTCTGCATGTTTGCATGTTTGAAGCTTTGAATAATTTGTGCTAGTAGTGTCAAGTCCTGGACCAGTCTTTTGGCTTCCATGTCTTTTCTGTAGTCTGTTTCATTCTCCTAGTACTTTCCTAAGCATGTTCCTTCAAGGTATGTGCTGCAGTAACTTTCCCATTTCCAGTTACTGTCACCTTAACACTTTCCTATTTAATGCTTTAAATTTTTTTTTTTTTTTTGAGATGAAGTTTTACTCTTGTTACCCAGTCTGGAGTGCAATGGTGGAATCTCGGCTCACTGCAACCTCTGCCTCCTGGATTCAAGTGATTCTCCTGTCTCAGCCTCCCAAGTAGCTGGGATTACAGGTGTGTGCGGCCACGCCCAGCTAATTTTTTATTTTTTTATTTTTATTTTTATTAGCAGAGACGAGGTTTCACCATGTTGGTCAGGCTGGTCTCGAATGCCTGACCTCAAGTGATCCACCCACCTCAGCCTCCCGAAGTGCTGGAATTACAGGCATGAGCCACCATGCCCAGCCAATGCTTTAATTTTTGTACGGTGAGTTCCTTTCAGATCTGACTCCATCTTATGTAATCATCTAGCACAGCTGTTCTGCAGTCTTTAAGGAGTAGTTGTAAATGTGTGTGTAATCATCTCTCTGTAGCTTAAAGGGTAGGGAGGAGTCGTTTCAGTTTGCCTTTCTGCTTCTGTTCAGATTGTTGGAATCTGGTCACTCTTGCTTATCCCATACAAACTGAGCTGGAGCTAGGTGAGGTTGGAGTGTATTACCCATTCTTGGGGGCATCTGGAATTTTACTTAAGCCACAATTGTCATGAGAGGTTTGAGCTCTTTTTCTATAAATGGGGAATAGGGTAATGATAGAATATTTCTTTCTGAAGGCTCTATTGGCTCTCTTGATGAGAAAGGACCTGGGAAAGAACTAAACAGGACTATTCCTTTAGAAGGTTTATGTTATTGGTGCTTGTCCAGTTTCATAGAAGTAAAATAATAGGTTTAAATAGTTCACATACCTCTTATAGAAGAGTTTCAGGATTACCTGCATTTTTCCTTGAATTAAACTCATGGTGTGATTACAGTGAAGGGCCCACTGGGCTGTGACTTCCTACCTAGTTAGTGTTTTGTCTAATATCTATTATATGTGTTGGAGACTCTGAGTTTTAGCTCATAGATTTTCTTAGCTAGAAGATGAATGGTGCTAAAATAAGACAGAAACACAGCTTCTCAGCTTTTCTGAGCACTCCTTGAGATAAGGCACATTCCCCTCTTTGAGGAGAGGGGCCTGGATTGATATTTATAAAATGCTTACCACAGTGTCTGCTATGTGGTGGCTATAGCTATATTTGTTTATTAAAATAAATTAAAAATAAACAATGAGTTGCCAAGAGCTGTGATATTGAGCCTAAGGCTATTTACCTGACCTTTTCTGGGGATGTTATGAACTTCTTATTTAACCACATAAGTAGCACGAGAGGAGATCTGCTTTGAGGGCCAACAGACTTCCCTACTGCTGTCTGGAGGAAAGAAGCAATAGTCTTCTTTTATTTGGGGTACAAGCAAAACAGGGACTGTCTCATTTACATTGGTGTTTTCTAGTCCTCACTTAAAGGAATAGAATGAAGATTAAAATAAAATAAAGATTAAAATAAATTGGTATAAAAATACTAATTCATATATATAATTAAATATAATATATATGATTATATATAATATATATTATGATTATGCTTATAATAATTATTATTTAAAATAAATTAACATTGAGATGACAAATAATAAATGTGGTCTCAGGATAAATTATCAATAATTTAAAAAATAGTTGAAAATTAAGCCATTATAAAATACTAAAGCAATTCGGCTGTGGATAACAAATCACCAAAGAGCAAGCAGTGCTTTTAAATGGAGTAAAATAGCTAAAAGCCACCAACATAAGTTTTATGTAGACTAAGATTTTCATTCGGGCAGAACTTATTAGAGGGATGCGACCCTGGGCTAAACATCTCATTTTGAACTTTCCAGCTCCAGTCTTTTTCTAATGACTAGAGCATCTACCTCAAGAAAGAGGCAAGGGATATTGTATCTCTGGGGCCACTTCTTCTTCCCCAATCAGTTCTTAGGTAAAGGCATGGTATAGCTGTCTAATTTTTTGTACTACAAGTTTCTGGGAGTAGAGGCTTTCTTTTATATCCCAGGTTCCTTTTACATGATAGACACATAATAGTTGTTGAACTGAAGAGATCTCCTATTTCAAGGAAAATTGACAGAGTAGGTTTAGGACAATATCTTGCATATGAAGATGATATAGTAATTATCTGATGAATCAAGAACCTCATAGTGCCTCTGTCTGTGTCCCTAAGGCCTGTATTCCAGTGCACAGTTGAAACCACCTTTGCAAAAACTGTGACAGTGAGAGAAATCTAACATAACTAACTCCATCTGACTTGTAATCTCACAAACCTTGCTTATTCCTGGGTGTAGGCTATGGGAGGAATTTAGTTTACAGTTTAACTTTAAAACAAAGTAGTTTCCTGAAACTAACGTCCTCCTTGCTCAGTGACTTAAACTGCCTTTGTAAAACTTCACAAGGTTAGAATTATGGTTCAGGAGTTATGTAGCCAGAGGTCACAAGCGTTAACCTCCTCAACTGCTCCTATAGATAGCATCACTATTGTGAAAACTAAAACTGGTGTTTGAGGTGTTTTTCAGATCTTGCATTTTGATGGACCAGGTGGTGCCACCTGCACTGGTAGCCACACCAAGAAACTGGCTCAACTGGTCTTGTGACCCCTACCCAGGAACCAACTCAACATGACAAGAGAGCTTCGACCACCTATAATTTTATCTCTGACCCTACCAATCAGCATCCCCCATTCCCTAGCCATCTGCCCACCAAACTATCCTTGAAAAACCTTAGCTTCTGAATTCTCAGAGAGGTAGATTTGTGAAACATCTCCCATCCTTCAGCTTGGCTGACACTGTGATTATTAAACTCTTTCTCTACCGCAACTACTGCTATTTTCAGTGTTTGGCACTTTTGGGCAGCAGGCAAGATGAACCCAGTTGGGTGATTACAGGGTAGCCCAGGCACAGTGGTGGCCAATCTTACATATGAAATTCTGCCTCCTTTAATCTGGATGCTGCTGGTGCCGGTCATATTATTGGTGAGTAAGAAATATGACTTAACTATAAAAATGCATTCACTTTGGGTACATAGAAGATAAATTTTAGGTTTGGAGAGCAAAGAAAGCAGATGTTTATATAAATTACAAGTTTTAGGAGTTTTCAAGTTCTTTAATTCTTTACTTTATCCTACCAATCCAGAGGGACAGCATGTAGGAATTTATTTTGCACTCTTGTTTGTACCACATAGTATTCTCTGAGGCAATATACCTCAGCACGTGCCGCCAGGTGTAATGCAATTATCTTTGCACTTACTGTCTTTCATCAGCTAGACTTGCTTCTCTCATGTTGGCTGCCTGACTTTGAGAAATAAAGAAATGTGAGACCCTGGGAACATCAGGAACTGCCTTTCTTTTACAAATTATTTTCTAACATGTGTTCTTCAGCAAAGTAGTTATTCTGCAAGATGTTAGTAGGTAATAATAAAAGCAAGCAAGCAGGGAATAAAGAAAGAGAGAGGAAAGAAGGGGAAGGTAAAGAAAGAGGAATAGTGGAGAAGTAGAAGGGGTAGCAAGGGAAGAAAGAAAGAGAGAAAGAGAAAGAAAGAAAGAGAGAGAAAGAAAGAAAAAGAGAAAGAGGGAGGGAGGGAGGGAAGGAAGGAAGGAGGGAGGGAATGAATGAATGAATGAAGGAAGGAAGGAAGGCAGGCAAGCAGGAAAGGAAGAAAATTTCCATAGGAATTTTTCTTTAACTGTGGAACTTGCCAAGATCTTTGCTATGCTAATATGTTACCACGTGTGAGTCCCTAATAGAAGATACAGTGTATCCCAAATGCATTCAAATACAGACTCCGTTTTTGAGGACATCTTGTGGCAAGAATGCTCTATGAAAACACTGGGGGAACTGTTCCTAAAAGCTAAAGGCTTCTGTGTATCTTTGCTGTTGTTGTTGTAGTATTCCTCCTTTTCAACAATGCTTAGAGAAAAGATTAGAAAGGAATATGCTAACACATTGATAGCATTGCCTCCTAATGCTGGGAACTTGTAAACATTTTTAGCTTCCTGCAACATTTTTAGTACTTTCCAAATATCTACAATTAACATGCATTATTACATCCTAAAATAATTAAATAAAAATTATGTTTTTATGACCCTGGTTAAATTAGCAAAAATATTGCTAGTTCTTAATGGGTAACTTATCTTCCTTCCTTTGCTCAGCTGTACTTTTCCTGGTGAATTCTTTCACAGCAACGCCTTATAATGGAGCGGAAGTGTTAGTAAGTGCTAGGACATCAGAATCCTTCTTAACACCATGATCCAAGGGTAGCTGCTAACAATCATGGCCCATGAGAAACAAACTTATTTGCCCAACATTCCTTGTATCTAGTGAGAGAGATCCCAGTGCGCTATACTTGCATGCTGGTGTGCCTGTGTCCCACGGCCTCTCTGTGAGCAACTGCAGGCCCTCGCCCAGCATGGGAATGAGTGCTCAACGAGCAGCAGTCCTTCTCTGTGTATCTACAAGTGCCCAGCCCAGTAGTGGCTAGTCTGGAAGTGCCTACTCCTAGTAGGTGCTTCATAAATGTTAGCTGATTAAAATTAAGTAAAAGATTCAGTAAAAGGAATTTGTGTTCAGAATGAGAAATCTTCCACTGATTTTCTTATAAAGTTTTCTCTCCTTTTGAAAACCACCAGGAACATTAATAAGCATCCTATTGAGGGCTCTTACTTTCTATACATTTACAGCATTGAGATACAAGTCAAAGACATGGGTATTTATGCTCAGGCTGGTGCTAAGAGCTCCAAGGGACAGACAAAAAACAGTCATCGGTAATCTATCTCCACTCACACACACATTGCAGGGAACTTAAATCTTGATGAGGATACAAAATTTAAATACAGAGACAATGAGAGGTCCAAACAAGATCTCCTAATTGTGCTGCTATAAACATTCTTGTGCAAGTATCTTTTTCGAATAATCACTTCTTTTCCTCTGGGTAGATACCCAGTAGTGGGATTGCTGGATCAAATGGTAGTTCTACTTTTACCTATTTAAGGAATCTCCACATTGTTTTTCATAGTGGCTGTACTAGTTTACATTCCCACCAGCAGTGTAGAAGTGTTCCCTGATCATCACATCCATGTCAACATCTACTGCTTTTTGATTCTTTGATTATGGCCATTCTTGCAGGAGTAAGGTGGTATCGCATTGTGGTTTTGATTTGCATTTCCCTGATCATTAGTGACGTTGAGCATTTTTTCTTATGTTTGTTGCCCATTTGTGTATCTTCTTTTGAGAATTGTCTATTTATGTCCTTAGCCCACTTTTTGATGAGAATTGATTGTTTTCTTCTTACTGGTTTGTTTGAGTTCATTGTCGATTCTGGATATTAGTCCTTTGTCAGATGTATAGATTGTGAAGATTTTCTTCCACTTTGTGGGTTGTCTGTTCACTCTGCTAACTGTTCTTTTTGCCATGCAAAAGCTCTTTAGTTTGATTAGCAAAATTGTGGAATCAACCCAAATGTCCATCAATCAATGAGTGGATGCAGAAATTCTGATTATATATATAATGTAATATATATAATGTAATATATATATATTTATATATGGAATACACAGTAGAATACTACTCAGCCATAAAAAGGAATGAATTAACAATATTTGCAATGACCTGGATGAAATTAGAGACTATTATTCTAAGTGAAGTAACTTGCGAATGGAAAATCAAACATTGCATGTGCTCGCTGATATGTGGGAGCTAAGCTACGAGGACACAAAGGCATAAGAATGGTACAGTGGAATTTGGGGACTTGGGAGGAAGGGTGGGAGGGGGGATGAGGGATAAAAGACAGCAAATATGGTATAGTGTATACTGCTCAGGTGATGGATGCACCAAGTTCTCACAGAACTCCACTAAAGAACTTACTCATGTAACCAAACACCAACTGTACCCCAATAACTTATGGAAAAATAAAATTAAAAAAAAAACCACAAGACCTTCTGAACTCAAGTTTTGAATTGCTGCTGCTCCAGCAGACAGGAAGGGAGAGCTTCCCCTGCAAAATCATGCATTAAGTGGGACTTGTGCTGAGCCCCGAACACAAAGAAATTTCAACATAATCTAATTTTTAGTTGGTGGTGATCCTGTTTGGATATCTTATAATGTGGGCATTAGGAGACTATCATCCAAGGCTTCATTTTGGTTCTAACATAATGCTTGGTTGTTCATATGTGAAGGGCATTAAAAAAGTGTGTGTATGTATGTGTCTCATGCACAATATACACACACAGATACTCTTTGTTTCATTAATTGTGAAATTTACATTTTCATATTTTAACTTCTTTGAAATTGTGACGCAATTTACAATCAAGAGCATGCCATAGTTTAATTGGCAGCAATCTTTTTCTTTCTTACTAGTACATAAAATAAGGGTGCATCTCATAAAATTGGCATCCTGGATCAGATGAAATACGGTATTAAATATTTATGTCTATTTACATATGTATAAGTGTACTTGTTTGTGAGTATGTATACACACATCAATGTGTGAGCTTGTATTACAAATGCAGTTTGCTGTTCCATTCAGTCATTTGAATAAAATGGGCTGCCATAGAAGCCATCAGGCTTAGCCCTTTATTGTCAGTCAGACCTGGGTTTGGATGTACTTGCTCTCCAATTCCATTTGGAAAAGAGGACTCCCAATCATTTTATGCCAAATGATGTCTATAAAATGTGTTGAATTAGTTTTGGCTGAGGGGTCTATTTAGATCCACGTGCTACCATTCCATTTTCAAGGTCCTGGGAGACTAGGGATTCATATGTTTTGGTGACACAGGGTGTGCAAAATTATAGAGCTTTAAGGAAGGAAACAATTGCAATGGGATTTGTCTCCTTTAAATAATTTGCAAGGACGTTGTTAATCAGTTTGTCCCATTTCCTTCCTATGGCTTACTTTCGAGAGTGTAAATCACTGAAAAAAATCACAAATGAAGAACATGGGATTTGTAAGGTTTGTTCACTGTAAGTTACTAGGTGGACAGCACCAGAGCCTCCCTTGGCTCAGGTACGTTTGAATTGCTGACGTCTCCACCTCCTTCCTAGTTACCGCTAGTTCAAAAACAGCCTTAGTCTCTCAGTCCACTGACCAAGTAACAGAGTGCTATCAGGCCTTGGGAACAATTGTATCAATATCCCAATATAAGTTATTTTAACATTGTTTAAATGAAGACTTTCAGTAGGGAGACCCCACCTTTTCTGCAAATCCTTGCCGCCCATTCCCTGCCATGCTTCTCCTCTTCCTAACTCCCTAAACTCCAGCCATAGGGCTTTTCTCTCAGGACTGCCCCCCTCCAACCACCGCCTGCCCCCTGACCTGACCCCACCACCATCCCTGCTTCCCTTGGCCGACCCATGCTCCTGCTCCCTAAGGGCTTTGCTCAGGTTCACCTTCCTTCTGGAAACTCTCTGCTCCTCCTTCCTTCCCTTTTAACTTGCCAATTTCTCCTTACCCCTCAAATCTCAGCTGAAATATCGGGCCCTCATTGACGCCTTTCTTGTCTCTCCAGACTAAGTCAGGCCTCTGTTTTTGGTTTTCTTTGCACCTATACTTTTCATTCATCATAATTGTAATTAAACAATTAATTGAATTTTACTTCCTTATTGTTTGGCTCTCCTGCCAAAGTAGATGCTCCAAGAGGAGGGTTTTCTGTGTTTCCAACCCTGGAACAGGGTCTTTATACAAAGTAGACAAGAAATATGCATTGCATGAACTGCCAAATAAAGGAGAGTATGGTATTAATCAAAAAGAGTTTTCCCTTGAGAGATTCTCTACTTCTTAATTCATCCTACAGACCACTGTCACTTTGACCATTACCAGCTGTGGTAGTTTGATATAAGAAATGCTGTTTTGAAAGCACTGAAGATGAAGTACAGAAAAAGTCTTCTTAGACTCAGACCAGTCTTCTGCAAGAAAAAAAAAAAAATTCTACAATAAGAAAAGAGAAAATTTATTATTTATTTATAAAAACTGTCTTTTGTCTTGATCACATTCAGGGTTTCTTTCAGTTTAATATCCCCAAGAGCACTTTTGGCTCTTGTAGAGAAATATGATGTGGTGACTTATTTGGAGGTTGGGAGGAGACAGAGTGGTGTGTGTGTGTGTGTGTTTGACAAATACCCATCTATCAGACATCTTTATTAAATTAGCTTCACAAGCATGAACAAACAGCCTAGAAGTTGGCCATGAGTGCAACAATCATACCTTATTTTCTATTTTCTGTAATGAAAGAACAGCACCAATCACAGAATGGTGTTCAATACAGATATTTGTTGAATGAATGATTCTCAAGCAATATAGCCGTGTGTTTTTTAGCCCCTGGCCAGCAACCAACATGTTGCATATATTATCTTAATTGTGTATCAGAATGCTTAATAAAATTCAACCTCCCCCAGTTGTATTAAAACTGATAAAATAACAAGGAGAGAAAAGAAAGAGATTGATTCTTGGAAGAAAGAGAATGATTTGACTATAGCCACAACATAGGAGTGACTAAAAATCCAGGCATGAAGTAGCTCCTGCCACAGGCAAGATTTTGTCTCCCTGATGTGCCCTGTGCCTCATACACATTGCAATATATTGCCCTCAATCTCCTCTTGTTGACAGTTTCTACTGGACTCCTAGCCACTATCTAATTCTCTTTCTTCAATTTTTTTTTTTCTCATTGCTAATCTCTGCCAGAAGGATTGAGAGAGCTAACACAGTTCTCCCAGCCCCCAAGTTACTTTCTACATCAAGATAGCATCTTATGTACAAGTCCATGCAGCAGGTCCAGTGAGCTTAGGGTCCCGCAGCCTTCAGAGTTTTGTTGCCAGGGTCTCCCCAGCAAGAGGGGAAGGCCATTACTCCTTGGATTTTCCCAGTTCTTGGAAATGGCATCATCTTTCATGAAGATGCCCAAGCCAGGGACTTGAATCCCACCTTACCTTCTTTCTTCAGACCTAGTCAGCCACCGTGTTCTTCCTCTTGACCACTTTTCTAATCTTCCCCTCCTCTTGATCTACACCCTGCCCTCATTGGATCCCTCAACCTCTCTCATGTTAGCCAGACCTACAGTTTTATCCCCTGATTCTTGGCCTGTCCTAGACGCCCTTCTGTCTGTAGCAGCCAGAAAGATGTATATAAATTCCAGAAGTGGCTCTAACCTTTTAAAAGCTCTGAAGTAGCCAGGCCCGGGCAAAGTCCAGACTGATCAGCATGGTGTGTAAGTAGGTTATTCCATTGTATGCCTTTTGTCCCAGTTTAATTATTTATTTTTTTGATTTTTACTTTTTTTTTGAAGATGGAGTCTTGCTCTGCCACCCAGGCTGGAGTGCAGTGGCCCAATCTCCACTCACTGCAGCCTCCGCTGCTGGGGTTCAAGTGATTTTCCTGTCTCCGCCTCCTGAGTAGCTGAGATTGCAGGTGCATGCAGCCACGCCTGGCTAATTTTTTGTATTTTAGTAGAGACAGGGTTTCACCGTGTGGCCCAGGCTGGTCTTGAACTCCTGAGCTCAGGCAATCCTCCTGCCTCGGCCTCCCAAAGTGCTAGGAGTACAAGCATGAGCCACCACACACGGTCTCAGTTTATTCATTAGGAGCATCCCTTTTCACTCTTGGAAGTGTTCTGGTTTAGACGGTCAGTTATGTAGTCTCCTCAATATCAAGCTTTTCATTATCTGAATCTCCCACTTCTCCAGCTCTTCAGGACATCTGCTCAGCAGCTTATCTCCTGCTCCTTTCTACCCGGGCTTCTTCCTCCCCCTGGAGCAGGGTGGCTGTAACAGATCTTCCAGAGGCAACATCCAGGAAGTCACATCCAGGTAGGACAGTGTCTAAAGGATGGAAACAACTGTTTTCTCTGTGTCTATTTCTTAGGAATGGGAATATCTTTCCCAGAAGTCTTCAGGAGATTTCCCTTCATGTCTTAACTGACAAGGATTGAGTCACATACTCTTTCCCAAACAAGCCTCTGGCAAGAAGGAAAGAATGACCATGACTGATGTTTATCACCTGCCGTAGATGTGAGGAAATAGGTAGCAGCTGTGTCTGTAACACCAATTTTTGTTTAATTTGCTTTGGGGCCTGTTGATTCCACTAGAAGGCAAACAAGATCACTGCGTGGGATCTGTGTTCACCCTTAGCCCCAAGCACAGTGCCTGCATCAGCGGGCACTTTTGTTGCCATTGTTGAACTTCTGGATGGAGGTAAGCTAGATGGTATCACGTAGTGGGGAGAACAGGGTCCTTGGAGCTAGATAGAAATAGGCTTGGTCCCCAGCTTAGCACTTGCTGCCTGTTTAGGATCTTGCTGCACTTCTGAAGTTCAAAATCTCTAAGCTTCAGATTTCTCATCTGTAGAATGAAGCAAAGACTACCCCTGAGAACACATGTAACACATATGAACCAGCCGAAACAGCCAAAGTTATTTTTCCAGCTTCTCTTTTTTTTTCTTTTTGAGACGGAGTTTCGCTTTGTCGCCCAGGCTGGAGTGCAGTGGTACGATCTTGGCTCACTGCAAGCTCCACCTCCCGGGTTCACACCATTCTCCTGCCTCAGCCTCCCGAGCAGCTGGGACTACAGGCGCCCGACACCACGCCCAACTAATTTTTGTATTTTTAGTAGAGACGGGGTTTCACTGTGGTACCCAGGATGGTCTCGATCCCCTGACCTCGTGATCTGCCTTCCTCAGCCTCCCAAAGTGCTGGGATTATAGGTGTGAGCCACTGTGCCCGGCCCAGCTTCTTAACATTTCTATTTAATTCTAACAATATTTTTGAGTGAGGATGTGGCAACGTTTGTGTGTGTATGTGTGCACTTGTGAACAGGGGTATGCCATGTGTATGTGGGAATACCTGTAAGAAAAATGGAGGAAAATATCTTCTAAGGAAAACGTCATTCCTGCTATTGCTATCTGGGATTTATGAGGTCTTTGCTGACTATTTGACCTTTTGACCTGTCTTAATCTTTCTTTCTTTTTTTTTGAGCCGGAGTCTGGCTCTGTGGCCCAGGCTGGAGTGCAGTGGCGCGATCTTGGCTCACTGCAAGCTCCGCCTCCCGGGTTCACGCCATTCTCCTGCCTCAGCCTCCCGGGTAGCTGGGACTACAGGCCCCCGTCACCGCGCCCGGCTGATTTTTTGTACTTTTAGTAGAGACAGGGTTTCACCGTGGTCTGGATCTCCTGACCTTGTGATTCGCCCGCCTCGGCCTCCCAAAGTGCTGGGATTACAGGCGTGAGCCACCGCGCCCGTCAGACCTGTCTTAATCTTAAAAAGCCTGTCTTAATCTATTTTTTATTCCAGGAAACGGTTTCTGACGTATGCTTTGTGGATTGTAATAGTACCTGGAGATGATCTTTGGACAAAGTTTTCACGGTCATATTATTTAGGGGAATTTAGTGTGGTGTGATTTCCCCCTTGACATTCACAGTGACATTAGCATATCAAAGGTTTAGAGAAGTCTCATAGAGAAATTTGTTTTCATTGTTTAACCCAGGTTTCTCCAAATTTATTTTAACCCGGAGTCCTTTTTTCTCTGACAGCACCTAGGAAGATTTTTTGTAATACTCTGGGAAATTTTATTAGCCTAATTACTGATTTCCTGGCCTTCAAGGTGACGTGCTTGAACTTGCCACCTTCGCCACTAGGGGGCAGCATTGGTTTACACAGGGTGAACAAACTTTCCATTCTAAACTAACGTTCTTTGGTGGGAAAGTGTTCATTTTGGTTTGTTTTGAAGAAGTCACTTCATACCTGTGAACTGGGGTTAAGCTGGTTAACCCCCAAAATTCCACCAATTCCAATATCCTATGGAAAAACCCCAAAACGACTAGTATAAATAAGATAGTTATTTCTGTTACTAAATATAGTTTTGTTAATTTTTTTAGTGATATTTAGGATTAAATGGCAAAGTATGGGTAAGTTGTAAATTACCCTGAGCCAAAGTACATTCTCCTGAGTGTGAATTATTTTCCATCCCTGGAGAGTTAGCTATGAGGCAAAAGGAAAGTCAGTATAGGTTTTCTATAATGAAAGAATGATCCTTGGGAATCAGTTGTTATAAGAAAAAGCCTCTTATCTTACTGCTGCTTGGATAATTAAGGAAAAGTCTTGATTTTAGATTTGAGGTCCCTGTCAAGGTTTTAATACAAAGCCTTTTTTTTTTTTCTATTTGGTCATGACACCAGTTGTTAGTACTTCTGCTGCAGAAACAAAGATATTTGGGGGCAGCAAAACTCAGATCTGCCAGCTTTTCTGTTTAAGAGAAGTCTCACTTGCTTTAGTTAGGGATGGAGTTAGAACCACAAGATAACATGTTCTTAAGTTCCTTGTGATTCCTAGAATTGCCTTATCTTGCTGATCTCTTTCTGTCCAGATTTTTATTTCTCTTCCTATAGACTATGCCAAATGTCTTTTTTAGTCCAAACTTAATTAATTTTAGTTTTCTTTATTTTGGGACCCAACTGTATTAGTCGGGGCTATCTAGAGGGACAGAACTAATAGGGTATACATATATATGCGTATATGTATATATCCCCATAATAGATGTATATAGGGGAGTTTATTAAGTATTAACTTACACAATCACGAGATCCCATAATAGGTCATCCGCAGGCTGAGGAGCAGGGAGAGCCAGTCTGAATCCCAAACCTGAACAACTTGGAGTCCGATGTTTGAGGACAGGAAGCCTCCAGCACGGGAGAAAGATGTAGCCTGGGAGGCTGGGCCAGTCTAGTCTTTTCACATTTTTCTGCTTGCTTAATATTCTAGCTGTGCTGGCAGCTGATTAGATGGTGCCCACCCAGATGGAGGGTGGGTCTGCCTTCCCAGTCCATTGACTCAAATGTTAATCTCCTTTGGCAACACCCTCACAGACGCATCCAGGATCAATACGTTGACTCCCTTAATCCAGTCAAGTTGACACCTAGTATTAACCATCACACCAACTTATACTTCATTTTGCTTGTATTTTTCAGACAGACCTGGATAAAGACACTGCCAAATATTTTTACCAAAATTTGCTGGGACTTAAAAAAGTGTATTAGGGCTGCCATTTACCCTTAGTTCCCTGAAACATGATCACCTCCCTCCAGCATACTGATAGCTAGCATACTGCGGGTATGAGTGCTTGTAGTGAACTGCCATCTGAGTCCTTGGGGGCACCTTCTTTATATGGCCATTTTTAAAAAGAGTGTTGTGGGTCTCAGTGTCTGTGTGAGTGTGTACTCCCCAAGGAAAATGAGAGGAAAATCCTCTAAGAAAAAATATCATTCAAATATGAATTCTTATACCTCTTATGTAAAATTGTATCTGCTCTTTCATTTAATAATATCAAAATAATTACTAGCATCACTATTATTCTGCTCATACAATCCTACTTGCTGGAGCTCCAGGGGAAGCCAGGAGGAAAGTAGGCTGAGGTCTCAGTGATGCAGGCAGATGCTTGCTCACTTTCTGTTGCTCTCTCCACATCTGAATCAGTCACTTGGTTTGGCAATCCTAGCACTTGTCCTTTAGTTTTGAACCCTTGGTCTATGCTGTTTGCCTCATTTCTTCCACCTCACTATGAACAAATAGTCCTCAGAGTGTTAAAAAATTTTCCAGTTGTGAATTGCATTGACATCTTTATATGTAGCATGCATACATTTTGTTTATCACACATTTTTAAACTAAGATTTATTTTTATTAATAATTTTGAGTTGAAAGGGTCCATGCAAGTATTCAGTTTGATTCTAACCAAAATCTGCTATGTGTATTTGGAGTCTTTGTATGTGTATTTATATGTGTTTTCCTTTTACCAGGAAGGTTTCCTCATTGCCCAGTTTCATGCAACCAGTTCAATGGGATTAAACTTGAGTAGTTCAAAATAATGTAACTAATTACATTAAATTTCATTTACAATTTTTAATGATGCCTATTATTAGGACATAGAGCAGCAACATATTCACAATAGTGGTGGGAAGGTGGAAAAGTTAGGGGACAGTTTGCATTATGCGTAATTATGTAAAACATTTTTTTCCTATAAATCTTAAGGGGGTCACACATGCCCCAGGCCACATTTGAGATGAGGACCATATAATAAAGACCTGTGTTTCTTATAGTCAGTGTAATTCAGTGCAATGCATCTTTATATAGGTTAGGTTGAGAAATCTCAGTTTGGTGAGGTATAAACAGGGAATGGTTATCTTTTCTTACCCCCAATAACTGTGACCAACTTTGCTTAATATTACTTCAGTCTGATCTGATAACTTCCATGCACTTCTGTTCTAAAAGTTTTATTGCCAGTAGATATTCATTTAACTGCATTTAGGTTATTATTACTTATAGTTCTTGTCCAGTTTACAGTCTTCCTTCCCCACCTGGTGGAACTTCTGTTCTACTGCAGTGGCCTCAGGCAGAAGAGGAGGACCTGGCTGCCCGCTCTCCCTTCTTCTGTCTTCAGTGCCTGAATGCCTGATCCAGTAGGTGTGGATGGAGGTGAGGGAATGGGTTGGCTCATGCAATTGTTCACACACCTCTGGCTCCTCCCCCCGCCCCCCTTTTTTTTTTGCAATGGTTGCTTGCTATTCTGGCTGTCAATGGTGAGGTAGTGCTGCTGACATCTGTTTGGACTGGTGCCCTCTCCTTCCCTGGTACTCTTGGTGTGAGGGCAAAACACTTGCCCAAGAGTGATTTCCTCTGCCCTTCCTTCAAGGCTCATTTCACCTTGAGAGGAGCTGGTCCCTCCAGTGTTCCTGGTAACAACTTACCCAACCTTCCTCCCACACTGAGGATTGTGAGATCCTTCAGGGTGCTCTTCAGTAGCCTCCAGAACCTGGGGACCCTGGGTGAGAGGCTGAGTCTCTACCTCTGGGAGTTTCCAGCTGCCTCTGCCTCTAGGTGAGAAATGGAATCTCTTCCTATTGAATGAGTTAAGGCAACAAGGCAAAAGCTCCTTCTTCCTCATGGGGGAGGAAATGGGAAAGGGATTATCTGTCCCCAGTACACCTCTGAATGAATAAATGAATGAATGAATGAATGAATGAATGTAATAAAAATGTTTCCTCAAAATTGAAGTATAAATTATCCCTTTTAACCATTTGTCACTAATTTGAATGTTAAAAATTTGTATTTGTAGGGTTGAAAGCATTTCTTAACTGAAAATGAGGGCAGGAGCCATCGGATACGTGTCATTCCCCATCTTCTTTGAGAAGAGAGTATGGGAAAAGAGTATCCTGGTCTTCGTTCCTCATCCACATTCTGGTATGGAGAAAGCTATTTTACTTACCATGAGCCTCAATTTCTTTATCTGTAAAATGGCAGCAAGTATCTCCCTGATTTTCTATCTCGGAAGGTTTTGTGAATATTTAATGTAATGGTACAGGGTGGAGTTTCCAATCTTAGTAGTATTGATGTTTTGTGCTTGTTAATTCTTTGTTTTAGAGGGCTGCTCCATGTATTATAGAATTTATGGTCCCTACCTACTAGACTCCAGTAGCAGCCCCCTCACCTCAGTTGTGACAACCAGAAATACCTCTGGACAGTGCTAGATGTTTTTTGGAGGCAGGGGGCACATTTGCTCCTAGCTGAGAACCACTGGTATAAGCACAGTGACTGTGCCTAGTCGAGAGCAAGCCATCCTAGAGCACGATGTGCCGTGTGAGGATTAAGGATTTAAACTGTTCTTTAGAATTTAATGAGTTATGCAAGAAAGGCTCCATGCAGCAGTGTTCTCCTTGATTGTGTTAAGTTGTACTAATCAGAGTATTGCATCCATTGTATTGAAGAAGGAAAATGTATTAGACTAAATGATAAGAAGATAAAATCTAGGTGGTTAGAAGATTTTTAAATGTATAATTTGTGGCAATGCATGGAATATTTAAAACACGATGTACTAAAATATTGATTTTAAAAGTGCAGACAGATCTGGGTCTGTCAGATGTATATGAAGACATAAGCAAGACAGCAAGGAGGAACATGCAGAATGTTCACTTCTGTAGATGGCAGGAGTGAGATGGGCCTGGAGCAGAGGGCGTGGAACCAAGTGGAACAGAGGTCTGGGCTGAGGCTGGCTCCCTCCTGCCTTGAGAAAGCCCCTTCCCCCTGTGATGGCGTGTACAGTGAAAAGACCCACTTAGTAGTGACAAAACCATTCACTCAGGACTCAGCCTTGAGGGAGAATTGTGATGACGATCGGCAAGGCTTGCATAGAAGACAAGAAGAAAGAACTTTTAGGAAAGAGCTTCTGCAGTTTACAAAGGAGTTCTCTAATTGTTGTATGCCTATTCCTGTTGGCCCAAGCATGGCTGGTGCAAATAAGTTAAGTTTTCGTGAATCAGTTCTGTCACCTATGGCCTACCTTCCTCTGCTGCTTTGCTTCATGGAAGAAAATCTTGGAAGTAGCAGATTTCTTGTGTTCTTTTCACTATAAAGTATTGTCTCTCCATTGAAGGCCAGAGGCTGGGCTAATGAAACTGACTCTCACATGTTTGATCTAAGCTTTCGTCTTCAGATAGGTGGTAGTGTGGTGTAATGAAAGAGCGTGAGCAAGGAAATTGAGTAGAAGAGAGATCAAATGTTAGACTGCCATCTATTAGCAAGTTGCCACCACTCTTCCCTCAATTTCCTTATCTGTAAAATGGGGATAAAGAAAACTATTTTGCAGCATTGTTTTGAGGATCAGTTGGCATGCTGTGTGGAATGTGTCAGGATGGGGGGAGGTACTGAAAAATAGGAGCTATTAGGAATTACTATTGTTAAACACAAGGAATTCTAAATCTGAATTAAATGAAATGTTTTCAAACTAAATGTACTTCAAATTTATATTTAATGAACTATAAATTAAGTATGAATTAATCTTCATTGCAGGCCCTTTGTTATATTAGTAGGTTGGGGTCCTTTATCATTTCTGAGCTAAATAACCTTGTTTCATCAAAATATCCTAGGCTGGGTTACATCAAATATGGATGCCAGATATGAAATAGGCCCTCAAGTTTATACTTCTGGAATTAAAGTTTGTTATTGGGCTGAAGATTTGAATTTATCCACCATAGAGGCATGATTTCTTTGAGACCTATGGTGCAAGATGATTTTCCTAATAAAGTCAGTATAGATAAAAAGTGGTGATGATTTTATTCTACACTTCATTAGGTAGACAATAAGTTTAAATGCATTAACAAAAAGCTATTGTTTTCTGATAACTTATGATACTACTTATTTTTAGTGTGATATTTGGATCCCTTGAATGGTAAACAAAATCTAATCGATTCTTTTACAATGTAGACCAAGTCATAGAGGCCTATTTGAAACAATAACTTGTTAGCAATGTTAGTACCTCTCATTTTACAGTGAAATCGTTTTGATAGAGTCTGCTGTGCATTTGACATCATGTTGGGAGATGATTAAAAGTTTTTTAAATCCTTTGATTCTAAAAGATACGAGAGGGAAAGATTGTCCATTATTCTTTCAACAGGACTCACAAAATTTGATATGAGCAGGTGAAAACTAAAATGGAGCTACCTGTAAATAAAGGAAAGAAGGAAAGGGCTTCCAAAGAGAGCACATGGGTGTGGTTAAAGAGCAGGTTTTCTTTACATACCATGTTACAGTACATGTTTACAATCGCATTCCTATTCCTACCACTACTGTATATCAAACTAAAACAAAGAAAATAGCTACGCCGTTTTGCCAGCAGGTGGCATCATGAGAATCTCCTAGAAGAAACAGGAAGTCCCTGAAAGCAAGACTACTTACTGTTTTCCCAAGTCCAGTCATCAATATATATTCATATTGTTGATGACATCATAAACACATCCCTTAAAAAGCACTTTCAGAAGATTCATTCCTCCCCTCCTTTTTCATATATTAGCATTGTTCATTCAAGAAATATTATATTCCCGGAAAATAATAGGAAGTTTAAAATAAAATTGTAATTCAATTATGTTTGTTTGTTTTTCTCTGTATTGCTTAATATAGCCATTTGAGGAGCACATTTCCTTAGCAATAATGGAATATGTTATTATCAGGCTATGTTAAATGGTTAGAGAGGAAGAAACTTAGAAGGCTCTCTATTTTCACACTCCTCGCCTGCCTTCCAGGGATTCCCCATGCCCAAATACCTCCCCAATGCTAAGCAACCTCTCAGACTCAGGGGGGACCCTGTGCCGGAGATAATGCACATTTCTGGCCTTTGAAAGCAACTCTAAGAAGGCTGGCTTTGTGAACTCGCCTTCGAAGCTTCCTGCACGTTCCATGTGATTTGGAGGAATTTGTTTTCCAGTGTTCCCATCTGGCTTTAGAGCAACATCTTTTGATCTGGTCTTATCAGCATGTGCCATTCCACTGTTATGAGCTGGGCTGGAACTAGGACCTTGTTCTATGGTGTTGGTGGAAACCTCTTGATTTTGGCATAGAACAGAGATGCCCTTACTGGAGTCTACGTCCTTAGGTGGATTCACAGAATCTTTCTCCTGGGCTTGTGGTTGCTCTTTCATGAAGCAGGCAGTTCTGTTATTTTGAGAGAGTGGCTGCTCTTTGCTCTTCATGGAGTCTTTGAGGCCAGGATCATGTGAAGGAAGCAGCTGGGACTTGCTTTTGTGTGTGTCTTGGGTCATTACGGGTTGCCAATGCTCTGAGAAAGGAGATAAAAGAAAGATCTCTGAAAACCAATAAAGAAGCTCTTCTTTAGATCTTTCAACTTACTAGAATGTAGTCCTCTTCCCTATCAGCCAAGGTAATATAGGTGGGAATGGGGTGGAGGGTGAAATTGAGTGGTAACAATGTACGGAAAATGTCTCCCTTAAGAAGGGGAACGGAGCATTTCTTCAGGAAAACAGTTTAAAGAGGTCAGTTGGGAAGAGGGACTTAATGTCATACCCATGAGTTTAGTAATCAAGTTCTTACCTCATTTTCTTAGCCTGTGGGGCTCTGTGCCCTCCCTGTGGTGAGAACATGAGAACATCTTCTGGTCTCTTCTGAATTCCATTCCCCAAATAAGAGGAGAACTTTTTCTTCATGGTTTTTGCTTGAGTTAATTAAGAAGTGTTATGAGTTGGATTGTGTCCTTAAATTTTTTACTTTCAAGTCCTAACCCCCAGTACCTCAGAGTGGGACCTTATTTGGAGATAAGATCTTACAGAGATAACAAAATTAAAATGAGGTCATTAGGGTGGGTCCTGATCCTGTATTACTGGTGTCCTTATAAGGAAAGGAACTTAGAACACACAGACACATACAGGGAGAGCACTAAGAGATACAGGGGGAAGACAACCATCTATAAGCCAAGGAGAGAGGCCTGCAAAGAGCCTTCCCTCACAGTTTTCAGAGGGAACCAACATGTCTGACATATTGATTTTGAATTTCCAGACTCTAGAATTGTAAGGCAATACATTTTTGTTGTTTAAGGCACCCGGTTTGTAGTTCTTTGTTATGGCAGCCCTAGAAAACCAACATAAGAAGAAGAAAAAGGGCCGGGCGCGGTGGCTCAAGCCTGTAATCCCAGCACTTTGGGAGGCCGAGACGGGTGGATCACGAGGTCAGGAGATCGAGACCATCCTGGCGAACACGGTGAAACCCCGTCTCTACTAAAAAAATACAAAAACAACTAGCCGGGCAAGGTGGCGGGCGCCTGTAGTCCCAGCTACTCGGGAGGCTGAGGCAGGAGAATGGCGTAAACCCAGGAGGCGGAGCTTGCAGTGAGCTGAGATCTGGCCACTGCACTCCAGCCTGGGCGACAGAGCGAGACTCCGTCTCAAAAAAAAAAGAAGAAGAAAAAGAATTCTGCAAACTGGACTTTCAGAAAACCAGTGTGTATAAACCTTGGTGTATATTACACATTAGGTTCATCTGGTGTGATAGATGGAAAAGGAAAAATTTAAAGCAGTTTTCCAGTGTTTACCTAGTATATGTTAAAGAGGATTTAGAAACACTAAGATCAGAGGTTTAAACTGGCTAAGCCCGTGGAGGTTTCCTTTGAACATTTTACTTGGCAAGCACAATGTTTTCAAAAACAAAATGACTGGGTGTGAGTGGACTGTCTCCTTTTTTTTTTTTTTTTTTTTTTGAGACGGAGTCTCGCTATCACCCAAGCTGGAGTGCAGTGGCCGGATCTCAGCTCACCGCAAGCTCCGCCTCCGAGGTTCACGCCATTCTCCTGCCTCAGCCTCCCGAGTAGCTGGGACTACAGGCGCCCGCCACGTCGCCCGGCTAGTTTTTTGTATTTTTTAGTAGAGACGGGGTTTCACCGTGTTAGCCAGGATGGTCTCGATCTCCTGACCTCGTGATCCGCCCGTCTCGGCCTCCCAAAGTGCTGGGATTACAGGCTTGAGCCACCGCGCCCGGCCAGACTGTCTCCTTTACTGCAATTATGTGACCTCCTATCCAACTGTGAGTTTGCAACTGCCAGCCATGACTAAGTGGACTTTTCACTTGTTGAGTTGATGCTTTAGCATCTTGCAGACATAGCTGCTATGGAGAACTCAATTAGATTTAAGACATCTCATGAACTGGTCATTTAGAGTTGAAAGTCTTGGACTACTTTTGCTCATGGGAGAGAATTCTTTAAATCTACTGTCTGTTAATAGGCACCAAGCAGAGGGAATATGACCAGATGGGGAACCTAGAATTCACATTGAACTCCTAATACTCTTTCATATGATCACTTCTTTGTGAAGCGATCAGAACAAGGAAGAGTTCTTTGTGAGCCTGTCATCCTTTGTTTTCTCCTTGGGGTCTTTTGTAGGGGTCTCTTACATGTAAGAACTTCACCTATTCCATATAAACTGAGGGATTTTGAGCTACTTCTCCCAGCAAGGTCTGTCTTCTGAAGTTTAGACCTACGGGGACAATAGGTTGAGAAATGAACGTATCTTTTCTTTGAAACTTGATGTTTCTCCAATGTTCTCTCTGTGAAGGTATGGTACTTCTACCCACCCAGTTACCAGATTTGACAAGCTCATTTGAGCACCCACTTTGTGCCAGGCAATATACTTTGGATTCTGGTTTTCTTTACCCTTGGAAATATATTTAGTCTTAAAACTCCAACAATTCTACTTTCTAAATATCTTGAGATGCTCATCTTCTCATTTTCTTCACCTGACCAATGCCCTAGTTTAGGCCTTGAAACCATGGCCTGAACTTTGTAATTCTATCAGGTCTACTCTGACTATAGCCTGAGGTCTATTTTACCTTAAACTTTGCACCCAGAATGATCTTTTTAACATTTGAGCATGTAATTTTCACCAGTCTCAAACCCTACAGGGTGAACTCTCAACTCTTTTGCAAGACCTGTGAAGTCATTCATGATTGGATTGGATTGGAGACATTGGCTATTTTGCGTTGTCTCTGAAAACTGCACCTACACGTTCTCCTCTTCCCCACTTCCATGTCACATGCCTGCAGTACTGAGGCAAGCAGTGCTCATTTATGTGCCTTTGTACATATTATTCCTTCTGCCGGCAGTGGCCCCATTCCATACGTCCTCCTGACAAACTTCCCACCCTTTCCCCATTCTCCTCCTCCTCTGAGATTCTGCTCACACACTGTGTCTTTTGGGAAATCTTAGCTAAAGCCCTTTGATAGACACAGGAACCTTTTTCTGTTCCTGCCCTACTTTGCGAAGAACTCAATTAGCAGTTTTGATAATCATTTTTTATAAGCGGAACTACTCTCCAATTTAAATATGAATACCTTGAGGGCAGAGACCACGGTTTTTCATATTTGCATTCCAGACTCTACCTGAGTAGCTGTTTTGCAAAGTCTGGTCTGAAAAACACCTGTCCCAGAATAATCTGCCTTAGTATCATCTTAGTTAAAAATGTGGATTTTTAAGCCTAATTTCTAACCTGCTGACTCAAAGGACTGGCAACATGCATCTTAAATAATCCACTCACTGGCATAGAATTGAATCTCAATAACAATTTCATTTAAATGAATCATGGAAAACTATTGCCTAGCACAGTGCCTAAGAAATATTGAGACTTAATTGCTTCCTTCCTGTATCCCCGATTTTACTGTCAAGAAGTCTGAGGCTTAGAGAGAATATGACTTCCCAAAGGATATGGAGGCAGAAGCACCTGAATCAAAGTTTTCTACCTCCTGATTCATACTGTTTCCAATCCAACTCTCTACTCAGCAAGGACAGCCACTTACTAGGGCCTGGCCTTTTGTACACCCTCCTGAGAGTAGCCATCTGATCTTCAGTGTCCTTTTTGAATAAGAGTGGGAATCAACCAAATGGCTTCTAAGACCCTTTTCCAGTATGTGAGCTCTAATTCTAGGTTGGTTTAAGCATTTATTGCAGACAGGGAAATTGAAAGCAGAGGAGTTCAGTTAGTTGCTCAGAGTATCTTTCAAACCCAAAGCTGGAGGTTAGAAAGAATTCCCAGGCTAGACATTTGGCTATTACTCTTGGCATTTATGTCATGTATAAGCTCTGTTGACCTGAAATATTTTATGTTCATTTATAGCACCTGGCCTTCCTCTTGAACATGCTCTGTCCATTTCAGACTCCTGAGTTCAGGCACTTGCCTTCAGTAAGAAAGGATGTAGTCTTCAAGAGCCAAGATATTTCTTTCCTGTGCTGAATTTTTAAGTAATATTAAAATCTAATTATTTTAATGATGAACAAAGGAGAACTAGTTTCTACAGACTGTACAACTGCGACAATTTTCAACAAAAACAGTAGAAGGGTTTCAATTGTGTAACAATTTTTAATTGATAAGAGTGTGCACTTATATAGCACTTATTTTATCCAAGTGCTCACTGAATCCTCAAATAACTTCATAAGGTAGGAAATGCTTTTATTTGACATTGGAGGAAGCTGAGGTACTAATTCCAGAGACATTTTTTCTTTCCCTTCTTTTTTAACTTTCATAAAGTGGGCTAGGACAGCGACTTGCACATTAGTAACTGCTCAATAAATTGTTGTTAGATCCAAAAGAGAAAGATTGGATATCAAAAAATGGGTGAAGCCAAATCAGCCCAGATAATGAAAGAAAATCAAAATGAAAAATAAAATTTAAAAGTAGAAAACAAAGGATTTAAGCAAGAAAGAGCTAACTTGAAAGATGGCAGTGACTGGAAGCCTGAGAAATGTTAGCTCAAGAAGGCTTCCCAGTAGGCTGCTGGGGGGGAGCTATGTAATGACAGGGGAGGGACAAGGAAGGCTAGGCAGCCTAAACTCCAGGCTCTGATCAGAAGCTCTTGCTGTCTTGGCACTCAGGGCTCTGAAAGGGCCTCAGCAGAGTGATGGGCCCACTGCCCTGCTGTGCCTCTGGGGCATCGTCCTCCCCAGTTCTGAAAGTCTTACCTTGCTGCAACTTCTGCAGTTCTTTTTGAAGCTGCCTCTGCTCCCAGGTCAGCAATTTCACATGGTAGAGGCAGATATCCTCCAGTTTCTGCAGCCTTTGGTCCAGTCTGGCTTCAGCCAGCTTGACATTCTTCCTCTCCAAATCAAAGTGCTTATACAATTGTTCCCTGACCATGTGCCTCTCCATCTTCTTTATGGTCTAGAGACAATAAGACATCACAACTAACCTGATCAATGGAAGACTGAGATACTGACCCCTGGCTTTTAATCAGAGATCAGTGGTTGAACCTGTGTATTTCTGAAACCACAGGTGCCTAGTCAGATGAAATCACACTATTGTTAAATGAGTTTCCAGAGTAACACAGAAGGATTGAGGGTAGTCATTCCTCTGAGCCTCAGCCTCCTTGTCAATAAAATAGTGATACAATACAATAGGCTCCCCCAACACAGCTACCAGTCAGATTTGTGTGACGATCAAGTGAGATGGGTAAGAACAACTCTTTGGGAAAAAAAGGCAGCCTACATATACAAGGCATTATTCACCCAATAAGAAAAGCCTCTTTTACTGTTCTTAAAGGCTCCCAAAGAGGCTGCTCAGTGGTCTGGAGAGGATTTTGGAACTTAGGATGTGGCCATTCCTTCCCGCACCCTGCCAGTTCATTAATTCACATATGCATAGGTTCATTCAGCCTATAATACTACTGTATGCCAGGTGCTATGCTAAAAGCTAAGAGTAATGGTGAATGAGACACAGTTCCTACGCTCAAGGGGCTTTCTCGGAAAGCGGAAGATTGGGGTATCCTGATTATAAAGTAGAACAGCATCCACGATGAGTAGTCTGGGCAACACCAGGGAAGCTGCTTAGATTGGGCAAAAGCTTTTCTTCTCGTCCTCACCCATCTTCTCAGACTTTAGATGCTCTCCTTCCTCCATGTACCCTGATGTCTAAGCCCACACCTGCTTCTTTCTCCTCTAAATAGCACTAAGTAGGGACACGTTTTTCTCTTGTTTGAGTCTCTCTAACACTTTTCTCAGAGCTCAGAGCACAACATGTGCTCAGGATATAAACAGATTGCTGTCAATAAAAGTTTTGGTGATTATAATACAGAAAAAAAGCTTAACATTAAAAAGGAGGAAAAGGCCAGGACATGGGAAAGAAATACATTTTAAGGTACTTGTTTTAGAGTCTAAAGCATAGACTAAACTTTTGTTAAAGAACAGGGCCAGCAGAACTTACCTCCAAATCCATCAGACTATGTTTTCACCATCAGACTATGTCTTGTTTCTTTTGCTATGTTAGGCTGAGTCTGGATTAATGAGCTTATTTTTCTTCAGTAAACTTAGGAGTCTGGTGTTTGGAGAAAGGACAGAGGGAGACCCGTTGGAGAGGGCTGTGAGGAGAATGTTAAATACACTTGAAAGCTCTCTTCGTCCCTCCCTACCTCCCCTGGTCAAGAATGCTAGCTCCTTGGGCCATGGCACTAATCCCTGCTGGCGAGGCCAGAACTCTAAATAGCTCTGTGGGTAAAAGAAGCCTGCCAGCTCTAGCCTGTCCCAAGAGGGGTCCACAGTGCTCCTTCTGGGCTGTGTCCGTGGGAGCCAGGAATGAAAGCAAGGAGTGTCTGTGTTCTCAGTCTCTCTCTCCCCCACCCTTTCCTCCTTTCCCTCCTTTTCTTTTTTTCTCTTTGCCATACCTCCCTACCCTAACCTTCATTCCTACTTCTTGAAAACCAGGTCAGCCTCAAAAGAAAGCACCCTGTTTTTTCTGTCATGACTGTGCACACTTCGTGCAGGAGAGAAGTTAATTTATTTTGTATTATTGTACACCGTAGTGACCTTCTCCAGGCCTCTCCACGTGCTCAGAGCACTTTGGTGCTTATCAAGATTTTCAAAGTGGTGAAAGCAGCACTAAGCAAAGTAAAATTAAAATCAACTTTTGTGCGCATATTTTGAACAGCTACAGTAGAAGGCTGAGCAGAGCCATTGTTTATATAACAAGATATTGAGTGGGATTTTTACTGTTGCCTTGGAGCTTCATCTGAAAATAAGAGGCACTGATATGCCACAGTCTAAATAGAGCTGCCAACACTGGGGCCTGGTAATCCCCCCAGAGTTTACTGACACGCAGGCAGCTAAACAGGACCTACTAACCACAATCATTGCCCAGCAAATAAGTAATTATAAGGAGATTACAGGGGATAGCAGGGAGGAAGAACATGCTATTCTCACAGTGGGAGGTAGTTCCTTTCCCATCCTTTCTCATGAGGTAATTCCCTCACCTCCAGAATTTAAATGAATGAAGTGGGATTCCAAGAAAATTATCTGGGAGAATGAGATGCTACACAAGGTGAGACCGGGATTGGGATCGTACCCCCAGCTAGAGGCTTGTTGACTGCAGAACAATAGCGCAGTCCCCATTCCATCCCTTTGTTGCCACTATAGCTGATGATAGTGAGGGATTTCTTAGAAAAGCTTGGTTCCTGCATGTCATTTTGAGAGAGAACTGAAGAGGAAAGGCTTGCAGAATTAATCTATGGCTGAAGGGCAAGAAGGAGCCTTAGTGTGGAGTGCCTAGGAAAAGAATGGTGGCCAAAGCCATCCTAGTTACTCTCAGCCCTCTGAGAATGTCAGAGAGGACCTGGCTCCATGGGAGGGAGCAGAGGGATTATATGAGGTGGCGGAAACCATGGCATAGTCATCACTTTGCTCTTCTTGGAAGGCAGTGCTTCATCCGGAGGGGAAATGGAATCACAGGCAGGGCCAGAAGGAGGCAGAGACAGAAGGGATCTGAGTGAAGATGAACTCCCTCATAAAACCACACATCTCAAAGCAGAGGACATGAAAACACACAGAATAGACAGGAAAATCTATCTATGGGAACATGGGAACACAAGAATAGATAGGAAAATGCTAGTCATGCCTGCATCACAAATGTGGCAGTTATATAGGAAGATCTCTGCCTCCTCTATTCTCTCCTAGCCCATGACCTTAAAATGGTTAGTGTTGAAAAGACAAGGGAGAGGAAGTATACAAAAAGATCATGCCTTTTCCACTCCAAGGCTTGGAGAAGGAAGAATGATACAGCAGATAATCCTCCTTACCCATCTCCAAACATCCTGGAGTCCAGTGAAGAGGGATTTAAATTAGTGTGAAATTGGAGCTTCAAAGCAGAATGAATTTTTTTTAAACAAAATATCAAGGAATGTGTAGAATCTGCCCAGGATACCATTAAGGAACAAGAAAGAAAATCAGCAAAGATAGTGATTGGAAGTGTAAAACTATCATTCTCAGGTTATGTCCTTACCTCCACTACCAGAGAAAGAAGTAGTTCAAACTGTTCAGTAAAGTGGTTTTGATTAAAATAAAATTTTACAGAATAGATTTTTAATGCACATTCATGTAGTTTTCTATAATTCGCTCTGTTTTACATGCAGTCACATCCTTTTGTAGTCAAAACATATCTGGAATCAAATAATCTGCCATTTATAGAATATGTGACTTTAGTCATTAATCCTGTCCTATCCCTTTGTTTCTTTATTTGTAAAATAGGTTAAAAGTATCTTTATCATAGGTTTTCTGATAGAATTGAATGAAATGATGAATTTAAAGTAATTCGTGTATAGTAGATGTCCAATAAAAGTTAGCTCCTGATTTTCAGCAAAGATGGAGTAATGGGAACTAGATTTACTTTTCTACATGAAACAATTTAAAAAGCAGAAAAAAATCATGAAATTAAAAAAAATTGGACATCAGTCAGAACAGATGGTGATCCCTGAGAGAGTGGAAACAAACCAGAGAATCCTTATTATCGCTACAGCTTACTGACTAGAAAGGGTTTCCAGACCACAGCACAAGAATTGAGCAACCAGGCAGGGGTTCCTGACCTGAGGAGACAGAGGTATAAGTTCAGAGAGACCCAGGTATCCAGAATTAGCAAGGTAGAGTAGTAGATCCCAGAAGCTCAATGAGGCCAGGCGCAGTGACTCATGCCTGTAATCCCAGCCCTTTGGGAGGCCAAGGCAGGTGGATCACAAGGTCAGGAGTTTGAGACCAGCCTGGCCAACATGGTGAAACCCCGTCTCTATTAAAAAGACAAAAATTAGCTGGTTGTAGTGGTGGCCGCCTGTAATCCCAGCTACATGGGAGGCTGAGGCCGGAGAATTGTTTGAACCTGGGAGATGGAGGTTGCAGGCAGCCAGGATCACACCATTGCACTCTTGGGTGACTGGGTGAGACTCCATCTCAAAAAAAAAAAAAAAAAAAAAAGAAGCTCAATGAATCTCAAGCAAAAGATATATGAATTAAACTACTCCAAGGTATATAAAATAAAATTATTTTAAAAAGTAATAAAGAGATACCCTTAAAAACAGCCAAATTTAAAAAGATATATTATATACAGAGGAACACAAATAATTACACAGACTTCCTACCAAAAATGATGAAAACCAGAAGACAGTGGAGCAAAACTTTTAAAGTTCTGAAAGAAAAAAATCAACCTAGAATTCTATACTCAACAAAAATATCTTCAAGAGCAAAGGAAAATTGAATAATTTTTCAGTCACACAGAAGCCTAAATAATTCTTCAACAACAGACCTACAGTTCAAGAAACATTAAAAGTAATTTTTCAAGCAAAAGAAAAATTATACCTGATGGAAATCCAAATCTACACAAAGAAATAAAGAGCACCAGAAACAGTCAATCCATGAGCAAGTATAAAGTCTATTTTTCTTATTATATAAATCTCTTTAAAATGTAATTAACTGTTCAAAGAAAAACAAAAAATGTAGTGTGAGATGTATAGCATGTAAACATGTAAACAGCATGGGAACAGTAGTACAAAATTCACGTGAGAATAAATGGAAGTTTACTGTTATAAGGTTCTTATATTTGCAGCATTATAATATGACTTGAAGGTAGACTGTAATGAGTTAAAACTGTGTATTCTACACTCTAAAGCAACCACTAAAATGATATAACAAATAATTATAATAAATCAACAACTAAGATAACATTGAATTATAAAAAATGCTAAACTTGAAATAAAGCAGAAAAATAGGAAAGAGAAAATAAAAGAACTATGAATAAACAAGAAATAAATGGCAAGATGATAGATTTTAAACCCAAATATATTAAGAACCATAATAAATATAAATGGTCTCAATGCCCCATTAAAAGGCAGAAATTTTCAGATCAAATAAAACAACAAGGCCACACTATATCATGCTGGCAAAGAAACAAATCGAAAACACTTTTGTAAAGTATGAAGAAATGAATAGGTTAAGAGTAAATGAATAGAAAAAGATATACCATGATCACACTAAATAAAAGAAATTAGAGACAGCTATATTTATCCCAAATAAAATAGTATTCAGAGTCAATAATTTAATAGGGGTAAAGAGGGTAATTTCTTAACAATAAAGGGATTAATTCATCCATAATAAAATCCACAATATTTTGCACCTAATATGGGAAGCAAAAGCGAATAGAATTACATGGAGGAATCAACAAGCCCACAGCTATTGTCAGTGGCTCCAATATCCTTTTCTCAATAAGTTATTGAAAAAGTATAGAGAAAATTAGTAAGGCTAAAGGAAATTGAAACAACACTGTCAACCAACTTGATCTAATTAACATTTATAGAATGTTAATTATACCCAACAACAAAATACTCATTCTTTTCCAGTGCACAATGAACATTTATCAAGATAGACCACAGGTGGGCCATGAAACAAGTTTTAATACATGTGAAAAATTAAAATAACAATGTATTCTGTTTTGTGTTGCTACAATGAAATACCTAAGGCTAAGTAATTTATAAGAACAGAAATTTATTTTGTCAGTAACACAGAGTTGATTTGATGTTTAAAAATCAACCTGATTTAACCATATTAACAGAATATAGACAAGAACCATAAAATCATTTGAATTAAAAATCATTTCACAAGATCCAATATCAATTTCATCAGACTAGGAAGAGAAGGAAATATCTTCAACCTGATAATTAGCATCTATAATAAACCCACAGTAAACATTATACTTAATGGGAAAATACCCCCAAAGAACGAGAACAAGGCATAGATGTTTGCTCTTACCATTTCTATTTACTATTGTACTAGAGGACTTAGCTACTTCAGTGAGGCAAGAAAAAGACATACAGACTGGAAAGGAAAGTACAACTGTCTTTACTCACAGATGACATAATTTTCTGTGGAGAAAATAGTAAGGCATTTACATCTTGTGTGATTTTAGCATATATCAGTATACAAAATATGTTTACATATATTAACAAAAATATTGTAAATTAAAAATGTCATAATGAATCCAAAATATTTAGAAATACATTTAATAAAATATAGAACTACAAAATGTTTTATAGAGAGATTAAAAAAGACCTAAATAGACTGGGCACGGTGGCTCACGCCTGTAATCCCAGCACTTTGGGAAGTCGAGGCAGGTAGATCACCTGAGTTAAGAGTTCGAGACCGGCCTGGCCAACATGGTGAAACCCTGTCTCCACTAAAAATACAAAAATTAGCTGGGCATGGTGGCAGGCACCTGTAATCTCAGCTACCTGGGAGGCTGAGGCAGGAGAATCGCTCAAACCCAGGAGGCAGAGGTTGCAGTGAGCCAAGATCGCACCATTGCATTCCAGCCTGGGCAACAAGAGTGAGACTCTGCCTCACAAAAAAAAAAAAAAAAAAAAAAAAAAAAAAAAAAGTAAATAAATGAGGAGATAATTCATGTTTATGGGCTAGAATCCTAAGTATTTTAGACTGCCAATTCTTCTAAAAATTATCTGTAGATTTAATCATAATCAAAACCCTAGCAGACTTTTTTGTTTTTTTTTTCTGGCAAATAAAGGTAACTCTAAAATTCAAATGGTAGTACAAATGACTTAGAGTAGTCACAATAATTTTGAAAAGAATGAACAAATTATATTGGACTTAATATTACCTGATTTCAAGACTTATTCTACAGCTATAGTCAATAAGATTGTGTAGTGTTGGTATAAAGGTGAACATGTAGGATCACTACCACAGAGAAGAGACTTTAGAAGTAAACCCACACATTTAGTCAGTTTATTTTAGAAAGAAACACCAATATAATTTAATAGGGGGAAAGAATATTCTTTTTACAAGTAGTATTGGAACAATTGGGTATCTATGTGGAAAAGAAATCAAATTTCAATTTTTATGTTACCTCCTACACAAAAATTATTTTAAAATTGATTATATACCTTAACATGTAGGCAAAAACTACAAAACTTCTAGAAGAAATATAAGAAAAGAAAATTTTTGTAAACTTGAGTTTGGCAAAGATTTCTTGTATAACAGACAAAAAGACCAAACTATAAAATAAAAAATTTGATAAAATGGACTTAATAAAAATTAAAACCTTCTGTTATTAAAAAAACACTACAGGGAAAACAAAAGGCAAGCAAGAACTGGTTGGAATATATTGACAGCACCAAAAAACCTAACCAAAAAACTGTATCTATATCTAAATAACACCAACAACTTAACATTTAGGACACAAATAATTCTATCTAAAAATGCAAAATAGATGATCCAAAAGAATATACAAATGGCCAATAAACAAATGAATATATGTTTAATGTAATTAGTCATTAGAAATTTAAAATAAAAACGAGGTATCCCTTTTTACTCACTAGCACAATTTAAATTAAAAAAAAGTGGTAAAACCAAGCATTGGTGAGAATATGGAGCAATTGGACTTTTATACATTGGTTTTGTGAATGTAAAATGGTACAATCATTTTGGAAAACAGTATGGCAATTTCTTACAAAATTCAACATATACTTACATATGACCCAGCACTTCCACTGCTGGATACTTAACCAAGAGAAATGAAAGCATGTACTCATAAAAAGACTTGTATAGAAATATTGTATAGCAGCCTTATTCATAATAGTCTCAAACTGGAAACAACCCAAATGACCATCAACAAGTGAACTGGTAAACAAATTGTGGTTCATCCATACAATGGAATACCATTCAGCAATAAAAAGAACAATACATTGACATGGGCAAAAGCATGAGTGAATCTTACAGATAACATGCTGGTGACAAGAGACTGGATAGAAAAGACAAGTGGATTCCGTATATTCGAAATACTATAACGTGCACAATTAATCTATGATGACAGAGATCAGATCAGTGGTTGCCCGGGTTGAGAGGTATAGATAAAGACTGACTACAAAAAAGAATGAAGGAACTTTCCTGGGAGACAGAGGTGATGATTACTTGTTGCATACATTTGTCGAGGCCAAAAACTTAAGGACTTAAACTGTGAATTTTAATGAATATAAGTTACATCTCAGTAAAGGTGATTTTTAAAAAACTTAATTTCATAGTAAAAGAAAGTCATTTTCAGACAAGTAAACAAAAAATAGAGTTTGTCTCCACTAAATAAAATTCTGCAGGATGTATTTGAAGCAGAAAGAAATGTTTCTAGATTTGGACTAAGATACAAGAAGGAATGAAGGGCAAAGAAAGTGGTAAACATGTGGGTACATCTAAATGAAGATTGAAGGTATAAATCTGGGACTTGGAAAATGATTAATTCAAAGTAACACAGCACAGAGCTTTCAAAAAAGAAGAACAGTTCATTGTTCTGAAGTTCTTTTATTGCTCTGAGAAACATAAAGACATTAACATTATACTTTCATAGATTAAGATTCATGTTGTCTATTGTGAATTTTAGCTCCAGATCAACCGCAAGAACAAACCAGCAATCCCAAGAGGACCCACAGACCCTTTGGAGGAAGTGGACTGCTCCTGCAGGACCCGGTAGATACCCCAAACACTGTGAGTGTCCTAACTGTGGACTTGGGAAAGGGAGACGCTCCTCTCCCAAATGCACACCCACCCTGGAGAAACTGAAGGCCTCTTCGTGGGAGAAGTTACCTGGACTTGAGTCAATTTGGAGAGCCGAGTGAAACACAGGGGTGGAGGAGGTGGTGGAGAGGTCCTGGGGGCTTACTGCATCTCCCAGCAGGCCATTCCTGCCTGGCACCATGGGGATCCATCAGTAGGGTGACCAGAGGAGCAGGGGGTAGAACTCCATGGGGAGAGGGAAATGTCTAACTGAACTTTTTAAAAATTTGTTTGGGGCGAGACGCCTCCTGGTCAGAACTCAGGGAAGGATGCAAATCTGTTGTGCAGACTCCACAGGTGGGGTATGAACCAAGCCCTTTTCTTTTGCAGTCAGTAGCCTGGGGCAAGTTTTCAACCCTGTTACAGCCTCCACCTGGAAACAGACTTGGGACTGTTGCAGGGGCATGGTGGGAGGGAGATCAACCCTTCAGTTTGTGTGGGAGCTGAGTGAGGCCTGTGATTGCTGGGTTTCCCCCACTTCCCCGACAACCTGCGTGATTCAGCAGAGGCAGCCATAATCCTAGGTACACAACTCTATTGACCTGGGAATCTCGCTCTCATCCCCTACAGCAGCCACTGCAAGACCCACCTAAGCAGAGTCTGAGCTCAGACATGCCTAGTGCTACTTCCCCTTGATGGTCCTTCCCTACCCACCCTGGTAGCCGAAGACAAAGGGCATACAATCTTGGAAGTTCTAGGGCCCCACCCACTACCAGTTCCTCCCAAAGCTACCACAACTGATGCTTTCTGGAATGCACCACCTCCTGGCAGGAGGCCAACAGCACAAAAATAGAGCATTAAACAACCAAAGCTAAGAACCCTCACTCGGTCCAGTGCACTCCGCCACTCCACTGGAACAGGCACTGATATTCATGGCTGAGAGACCCATAGACAGTTCACATCACAGGACTCTGTGTAGACAACCCCCAGTATTAGCCCGGAGCTGCGTAGACTCGCTGGGTGGCTAGACCCAGAAGAGAGACAACAATCAGTGCAGTTTGGCTCACAGAAGTCACATCCATAGGAAAAGGGGGAGAGTACTACATCAAGGGAACACCCCATGAGACAAAAGAATCTGAACAACAGGCTTCAACCCTAGACCTTCCCTCTGACAGAGACTACCTAAATGAGAAGGAACCAGAAAACCAAACCTGGTAATATGACAAAACAAGGCTCTTCAGCACTTCCCCAAAGTCACACTAGTTCACCAGCAATGCATCTAAACCAAGGAGAAATCCCTGATTACCTGAAAAAGAATCCAGGAGGTTAGTTATTAAGCTAATCAGGGAGGGACCAGAGAAAGGCGAAGCCCAATGCAAGGAAATCCAAAAAATGATACCAGAAGTGAAGGAAGAAATATTCAAGGAAATAGCTAGCTTAAAGAAAAAACAATAAAAAATTCAGGAAACTTTGGACAAATTTTTAGAAATGTGAAATGCTCGGCAAAGTTTCAGCCATAGAATTGAACAAGTAGAAGAAATTCAGAGGTTGAAGACAAGTTCTTTGAATTAACCCAATCCAACAAAAACAAAGAAAAAAAGAATAAGAAAATATAAACAAAGCCTCCAAGAAATCTGGGATTATGTTAAATGACCAAACTTCAGAATAATCAGTGTTCTTGAGGAAGAAGAGAATTCTAAAACATTGGAAAACGTATTCGGGAGAATAAATGAGGAAAACTCCCCTGGCCTTTCTAGAGACCTAGATTTCCAAATATTAGAAGCACAAAGAACACCTGGAAAATTCGTCACAAAAAGATCTTTGCCTAGGCACATTGTCATCAGGTTACCCAAAGTTAAGATGAAGGAAAGAATCTTAAGAGCTGTGAGAGAGAAACACCATCATTCTTCACAGAATTAGAAAAAAAAATTCTAAAATTCATATAGAACAACAAAAACCTGCATAGCCAAAGCAAGACTAAGCAAAAAGAACAAATCTGGAGGCATCACACTACCTGATTTCAAACTATACTATAAAGCCATAGTCACCAAAACAGCATAGTCCTGGTATAAAAATAGGCACATAGACCAACGGAACAGAATAAAGAACCCAGAAATAAACCCAAATACTTACAGCCAACTGATCTTTGACAAAGCAAACAAAAACACAAGGTAGGAAAAGGACACCCTTTTCAACAAATGGTGCTGGGATAATTGGCTAACCACATGTAGGAGTATGAAACTGGATCCTCATCTCTCAACTTATACAAAAATCAACTCTAGATGGATTAAGGACTCAAAACTAAGGCCTGAAATTCTAAAAATTCTAGAAGATAACATTGGAAAAACCCTTCTACACATTGGTTTAGGCAAGGATTTCATGACCAAGAACCCAAAAGCAAATGCAATAAAAACAAAAATAAATATCTGGGACCCAATTAAACTAAAGAGCTTTTGCATGGCAAAAGGAACAGTCAGCAAACAGACAACCCACAGAATGGGAGAACGTCTTTGCAATCTATACATCTGACAAAGGACTAATATCCAGAATCTACAACAAACTCAACTCAGTAGGAAAAAAACCAAACGATCCCATCAAAAATTGGGCTGAGGACACAAATAGACAATTCTCAAAAGAAGATATACAAATGGCCAACAAACATAAGAAAAAATGCTCAACGTCACTAATGATCAGGGATTTAAATGCAAATTAAAACCATAATGCGATACCACCTTACTTCTACAAAAATGGCCATAATCAAAAAAAAAAAAAAAAAAGGTAGATGTTAGACATGATGAAAAGGGAATGCTTATTCACTGCATATACAAATGGCCAACAAACATAAGAAAAAATGCTCAACGTCACTAATGATCAGGGATTTAAATGCAAATTAAAACCATAATGCGATACCACCT
>NW_012113808.1:3342940-3367017 GCF_000951035.1 Colobus angolensis palliatus
CCTTACTTCTACAAAAATGGCCATAATCAAAAAAAAAAAAAAAAAGGTAGATGTTGGCATGGATACGGGAACACTTCTACACTGCTAGTGGGAATGTAAACAAGTACAGCCACTAACAGCCACTATGGAAAACAGTGTGGAGATTCCTTAAAGAACTAAATGTAGAACTACCATTTGATCCAGCAATCCCACTACTGGGTATCTACTCAGAGGAGAAGAAGTCATTATTCGAAAAAGATACCTGCACACTCATGTTTGTAGCAGCACAATTTATAATGTCAAAATTGTGGAACCAACCCAAATGCCCATCAATCAATGAGTGGAAAAAGAAATTGTGGTATGTATATATAATGGAATACTACACAGCCATAAAAAGGAATGAATTAACAGCATTTGCAGTGACCTGGATGAGACTGGAGACTATTATTCTAAGTGAAGTAATTCAGGAATGGAAAACCAAACATCATATGTTCTCACTGATATGTGGGAGCTAAGCTATGAGGATGCAAAGGCATAAGAATGATACAATGGACTTTGGGGACTTGTGGGGAAGAGTGAGAAAGGGCTGACGGATAAAAGACTACAAATATGGTGCTGTGTATACTGCTGGGGTGATGAGTGCACCAAAATCTCACAAATCACCACTAAAGAACTTACTCATGTAAACAAATACCACTTGTACCCCAATAACTTATGGAAAAAAAAAACTGCATGTCATTTCTGGGGTAAAAGCTAAAAGGATTAAATAAAAGCATATGATTTACAAACTACCAGGAGACAAACATTGAAATGATAAAAAAAATCTGAAAATGGAGAAAGATAAAACAGACAGTACAAAATAAGACAGAAATTTAAGTCCAAATGTATCAATAATTATATATATAAATGACTAAATATACCAATTAAAAGTCAAGAATTGTCAGACCGAAATTTAAAAAAAGAAGCTCTACTTTATACCAAAATGGTTATGAATATAAATGCAAATGAAAACAATGAAATCATAAGGCATTTCTCAGTTAAATCACAGTAACTGAGATGATCTAAAATATTTCAATATTACTCCCAAAACATGGACTTGAAATATATAAAGTGAAAATTAAAATAACTCTAAGAAAAAAGTGACATCCAGAATCGCATTGGAAAATGTTTCTTTACTTATTTACTTTTATTAATAATTGATAGATTCAATCAGAAATCAGTAAGTACATGGAATATTTAAACAATACATCCGACGTATGTTTAAAATCACCTGTGTACATAAAAAATCACCATGTGTTTACAGAAGTTTCCCAGAAGCTGTTACAAGAAACTTGTTGTTTAAAATTTATTGACTTGAACTTATTCACGTGGCCACATGTAGCTGCAAGGGAGTCTGGGCAGCCATGTACCCCTCTAAATATTTGGTACTCCACTACTTTGAAAGAAGGAGAAATTTATATTAGGAGTCAACCAAGACTCTCTGGCACAGATACTACTATAAAGATAGAGAGCTAAGATTAGTTTGATGCTCAGTACCCTTAATATGCGACACGCTACAATTAAATAAAAATTAATCGGTACAAACATTATTATATATATAAGTGAAAATGCAAAGTTTAAAATCATGTGGCAGTACTACCTTAAAAGATGATTCTACAAACAGTCAGAATATGCCAATGCTATTTTTTTAAAGATTATATTTGAAATGAATTAAATGCACTTGTATTCATACATTCTTGTAGAGGAATTCAAAATGCTCCTCCCTGCCTCATCTATTTATGAAGACCAGTTTGAAGAAAACTGGCTCAGAGAATGATACCAACAAAAGATTTTTCAGGATCTGGCCCCTGCCTCATCTCTCACACTTTTCCACACCTCTTTCCTGCACCGTTGCATTTCTCCAAAGACAGTATGAATTCTCAAAGCTCTAGGTCTTATATGTTTTTCTCTTCCTGGCTCCTTTTCCCTACATTGGCCTTTTGTTTCCATTGGAGAAGCAGGAGTGTGCCAAGAGGGTAGGTAGGCAATCTTATTTTTCCAGAGGTAATTAGGCATACTTTTCTCTCTTCCCCCTAATTCACACATGTAAAACATGTAGTACACTTGACATTACTAGTATCATCATCATTATTAAGTCTTTGAACTGTAACCATTATTATGTTGCCATTTAAAAAAATCTCAGTACCCTTGCACTGTTTGTCTATTTCCCCGAATGGTGTGCAAACTGCTTGATTGGAGGGACTTATTTTATTACCATTCTTGGTATCTTCAGCATATAGCACAATGCCTGGCTCACAATAAGTGTTCAATACATGTATGTCACATGAAGTACTAATTAGAAAAAAAAAGGTCAGCAAGTTAAATAACCTTCCTTAGGAACTTAGGTCACTCAGTGTTTTAATTTTCCTAAGTAAACACTGAAATACTCTTTAGTGCTTCTCTTATCAAACTGAAAAGATGAGAGCATTTTAAAAATAATGCCAAATGCTTTACTAATATTTTGAGTTGGGAAAACCATAGTTGACGCAGTGTACCATGCTTGTTGTGGTCATCTCACATTCATTGTAGATTGATTCATTTCCATCCTTTTATACTCCCTCAACTGGCTCATTTTCTATTTAAATCTGAGCTTTTTGCCCTTTGTCTTCCCATTTTGTATTGAAATAAACACTTTGTGAGGTTGTCAGTTTCCTGAAAACCAGCAGCCTTCACAAGAGAAGGGAAATGAGATGCTAAGGATGCTTTGTTTCTAGCAGGGATGGTTTGTGCCAGGAAAGAAGGTTGAACGGGCCTCTTTATTTCTGGTTATAAGGCTTCAGCCTTCAGTCACACAGTGATCAGATAATAGCAGTGGCCACCCTTATGGAGGAAAAAGTGCACAGAGTTATTATTTTGTGTACTTATCGAGGAAAAAGTACACAGAGTTATTGTGTGAACTAATACACTCCTAATCTCTCCGTCTGTTTAATGGGTAACTTTATACAATAGTGGATCTCCATAGAGACATAGTCCTGCAATATTCACGCCACCTGGCAAACTAAACATCTACTTCTTTTCCCCTACTGTGAAGGCTGAACAGGGACTGCATTAATTTGCTATGGCTTCCATAACAAAGTACCACAAACTAGGTGGCTTAAAACAATATATATTTATTCTCTTACAGTTCTGGAGGCCAGGAATCTGAAATCAAGATGTTGGCAGGGCTGTGCTCCCTCTGGAGGCTCTAGAGGAAGATCTCTCCTTGCCTCTTCCAGCTTCTGGTAGCTCCAGATATTCCTTGGCTGTGGCAGCATAATTCCAATTTCTGCCTCCATCTTCTCATGGCCATCTTCCCTCTGTGTCTGTTGCTGTGTTTCTTTTCCTCTTACAGGGACACCAATCACATTGGATTAGGGTCTACCCTAATTCAGTATGAACTCATCTTAACTTGATTACATCTGCAAAAACCATATTTCTAAATAAGGTCACATTCATGGGCACCAGAGATTAGGACTTTAACATATCTTTTTGAGGTCTTCAATTCAACACATAATAGCAACTTTGAAAGAAGTCCTGTGAAGCCCTTCACTTTTAGATCAGTGTCACCCACTTTTTATTTCCAATATTCACAAATACATAATTTGTAGATTTTTACATTAAAAATTGCTGTTATCTTAATCTTTACTGTATTCACTACTAGGAGTCACACTATTTTAATCACTAAACATGTCTTATTAATCGATTGTTACAAAATTTCCAGTAATATGACATGTGTCTTAATGTACCATCTTCACCATTTGATTAACTTATTTCTGTTGCCGATACCCTAATTATTCCAGATCCTTGGGCTTGTCATCATCACTGATCCCTCTGTTTCCCTTGATACCTGTATCCATTACTAAGCCCTCTTAACTGCCTCATTACAGTATCCTCTGCTTCCATTTCTTCCTTAATATCAATGCCATCCTCCTTTTGATTCCTTATGTCTAAACCATGATAATGGACTCCTAATTGATTTCTCTACTTTGGTCCCTTCTCACAGTACCAGATTAATCTTTACGTCATTCCATTGATTAAAACCTTCCAATAGTGTGTCTTTGCTTGAGAAATAAAATTCTTTAGCCTTAGAATTTGATATTTGAGGAGACCTTAGTTCTCTTTCCCATCTTGCAAGATGGCGGGTGAAAAAGTTGAGAAGCCAGATACTAAAGAGAAGAAACCCGAAGCCAAGAAGGCTCATGCTGGTGGCAAGGTGAAAAAGGGTAACCTCAAGGCTAAGAAGCCCAAGAAGGGGAAGCCCCATTGCAGCCGCAACCCTGTCCTTGTCAGAGGAATTGGCAGGTATTCCCGATCTGCCATGTATTCCAGAAAGGCCATGTACAAGAGGAAGTACTCAGCCGCTAAATCCAAGGTTGAAAAGAAAAAGAAGGAGAAGGTTCTTGCAACTCTTACAAAACCAGTTGGTGGTGACAAGAACGGCGGTACCCGGGTGGTTAAACTTCGCAAAATGCCTAGATATTATCCTACTGAAGATGTGCCTCGAAAGCTGTTGAGCCACGGCAAAAAACCCTTCAGTCAGCACGTGAGAAAACTGCGAGCCAGCATTACCCCCGGAACCATTCTGATCATCCTTACTGGACGCCACAGGGGCAAGAGGGTGGTTTTCTTGAAGCAGCTGGCTAGTGGCTTGTTACTTGTGACTGGACCTCTGGTCCTCAATCGAGTTCCTCTACGAAGAACACACCAGAAATTTGTCATTGCCACCTCAACCAAAATCGATATCAGCAATGTCAAAATCCCAAAACATCTTACTGATGCTTACTTCAAGAAGAAGAAGTTGCGGAAGCCCAGACACCAGGAAGGTGAGATCTTCGACACAGAGAAAGAGAAATACGAGATTACAGAGCAGCGCAAGATTGATCAAAAAGCTGTGGACTCACAAATTCTACCAAAAATCAAAGCTGTTCCTCAGCTCCAGGGCTACCTGCGATCTGTTTTTGCCCTGACGAATGGAATTTATCCTCACAAATTGGTGTTCTAAATGTCTTAAGAACCTCATTAAATAGCTAACTACAAAAAAAAAAAAAAAAAGAATTTGATATTTGATATGGAAATGCACCTCTACTTGTGGCAGGGGTGACAAAAGGATTCAGACTGCAAATTTTTTATAAGTATTGTGTAATGAAAAATTATATTGACATTGGTGAACACCGTGACCTCCAATATCCCCATCATCAAAGAAAAGTTAAATTTTGTCACCATCTACTATCAAAGGTAGAAAACAGAAATCATTATAACTTAGAAATAAATTGAATAAACATTGATATAAAAGATTTCTTACTCATAATCATGTTTAATATTTGGTGAGTATGAAATTGAGATTTACTTATTGCAAGAAATCTGGAAAATAAAGTTTTGGAAAAATAGTCCAAAAAATCATTGTAATCTCATCAACCTATTATCATTTTGAAATACTTCTGTCTGCTCTTCAAGGAGAAACACTTGCTAATAAAATGCTTCTATTTTGGCCACTGGGTACCTCCCTTTTTTATTATCTCTAACCCATTTGTCTCAGCCTATTTTTTTTTAGCTCAGCCAGCCCATGATCATTCTATGCCCAATAATTTTTACAAATCCTCTTCTTATGCCTGGGAGCCGGGTTTTAGAGGCTTCCTCTTCCCAAACCCATCTTTAGAAGAATTGGGGTCTTAGAAAATTTCCAAAGCATCCCAAGTTTTACTGCGGTACCCGATGAAGAGAAAGGAAGTGGGGAGGATACCAACCAGCAGCACCTGTGAACCTTATAGAAGAGATCTTCCAGGTGCAACAGTATCAGAGAGGAGGGCCGTGCCCACTCCCCAGCAAAACCCACAGGTCTCCCCAGAAAGCCTGACCTTCTTTCTTGCTTCAAGGGAGCCAAGACCAACTCTGAACTCAACTACCCTGAGTAGAGAATCTGATGTCACCACCCTACATTTTATGATCTTATCTGATGCAGTCCCTGAAATTGGCAAATTAAAGATTCCCTTAGCTTCAAATTTCATTTAGTCTTCCCTCCATTAAAGAAGAGAAGCCTGGGAATGGCTTGGAAATGCAAACAGCTGAATCTGAAGCTCTTAAAGGATAGAAGCAACCAGGGCAGAGCACCTGTGAGTGTTCCCCGACACCACATCCTGGAGATGAATTTACTGGTTTTTGTGCTCTTCACTGCTGTGTCTCTCCCCTTACTTCCATCCAATTCTCATTTGCTTCATCTTTTGCATGGGGGCAGCAGTTCAGGGGCTATAGACTAAATGTTTGTGTCTTCCCAAAATTCATATGTTGAAACCTAATCCCCAATGTGATGGTATTTAGAGGTGGGGCCTTTGGAAAGTGATATAGGTCATGAGGGTGGAGCTCTCGCTCATGAGTGAGATTAGTGCCTTAGAAGAGAGGCCCCAGAGAGCTCCCTCCTCCCTTTTGTCTGTGAGGACACACAGGAAAATGGCCATCTGTGAACCAGGAAACACTTTCATCAGACACCAAAAACTGTTGGCACCTTGGTATTAGACTTTCCAGCCTACAGAATTGTGAGGAATAAGTTTCTTTTGTTTATAAACTGCCTAGTTTATGGTATCTTGTTATAGCAGCCTTGATGGACTAAGGCAAGAAACTACACCTACTGGGTTATTTCTCAAAGATGTTGCTGAGAAGAAACCTGAGCCCTTTGATTGTACACCTTCTCACATCTGTTAATTTCTAAAGAAGTCCTAGAGCCAGGGATTCTGCTCCAGCCCTTGGTCGTCCATTCTGGAATTCTGGCACCGCCATGGTTGGGATCATTTGTAATTAAAACAGAGAAAAGAAGAAGCCAAATTTACTTTAAACACAATAAAGTCAGAATTGTTATTTTTGCAAGCAGAATTAAAGGCAGGTTTTGTTTTTACAAGGAATATGCAAGTTAGTCGGTATGGTCAATGGGAGAAAATTTCTGATTAAGCGAAATGTGTTACCATTTTGAGTAAATTAGGAAGCAATATGATGGAAAGAGTGTGTTAAAGTGGAAATACCTACAGCCCATCCCACACCATTACACTCCCCTTTACAACACCTGCACACCCTCAGCCATCGTCCACTTCCTCTCCTCATACCTAGGACCAATGCACATCATTCCCTGACTCTAAATTCAGAAAATGCAAGGAAAATTCTTTGGAAATTCAATGGATGCTTGAGATGGCAGAATTGTTGAGACTCAACAAGGGTTTTGGGACCAGGTTTTGTTATTCCCTGAAGCATGGGCGGTAAAGATGGGGAGGGTCCAAGAGAGGATGAAGAACTGCAGAGAGTATGATCAAGGACAGGAAGACAATTAGGGAATGAGAGGGCTTCCACTTTGAAACACCTGAATCTTTAGGCCACTTGTATAGTCAAAGGAGAACTCACTGTCACTTAACATCATGGTAATGATACCATCCAGTGTCATGATTCTATTTTGCCTAGAGACAGTTTGAAAAATCATTCAATATAGACAATTAAGCCTGTGTTGGAATTCAGTTGCATGGACTAGGGAAATAACCATAGGCTTGAAATTAGGCTACGGCCAGAATTTCAGTTGAGTACTTCTAGTTAAAGTGATTCTTCAGGCCTTGGGAAAACTTGTTGTGGTTTCTGAGTCTGACATGGGGTGGCGCTCCTAAATCACTCTCTGTGTGCTAAAACCTTTGCGCAGAAACTCAGAACATTGGAAACGTCTGGGCCCTGGGCATGAACCTCAATGGGGTAAGTCGGAGGAGAGCATGAGCTCCTGTTTGGCCCAACAAGTAGGACCTCTCTCCTTTCCTTCATCTTTCTTTTACATGCAACATTTGCTTCTCCTAATGCCCACAACATGCTGTTTCATTAAAGGGGTTTTTCATTTTTCTTAAGATGACTCGGCTGAAGTTATTTTTTGCATGCTAGGAGTTAAGAAACATTAAAAACCATGCCACGTGATTGAACTCTCTCTTCTTGGTTGCTAAAATGAAATAAAGACTACTTTTCTGTGTCGGTCAAAATGTTGTTTCTAGAGGGTTCTGCCAGAAGTTTCCTGTCAACTCTTCATTCTGAACCCTAGAAATCATTTTGACATTAAATTCATAAAATGTGATAATAGAGGGAAAGGACTTTTTTAAAGCCATACAATGCCAAAGAAATGTGACTGGTGATGACCGTCATTATAAAATTTACCTAGGCATGGGCTTTAAGTTCTTTTAAATTGCTAAGGGTTTTCTTACTATCATTTCACTCATTTTGGTCATCAATTCCCTCTTGAAAATGCTTGTTTTCCACTTCCTAATTTGCTGATGCTTATCCTTAACGGAGAGAATGAAGGTGAACAAGAGCTGAGCTGTTCTTCCTTCTCTCTGTTATCTGTCGAGATGACGTCCCTTCCTAAGCCGTGGAACTATCCTTTCTGTCTGTCTGAATATTGGACAATAGCCTATTCCCACCGAGAGAAAGAGCCTCCGTGGCTCTCTTTAGTGTTTTCCTTCTGCCTCATCTGGCTCCAGACTTTGGCCTTACTATCTGTCCTCACAGCCTAGGCCGCATTGGTTGTGACTGAACTTCTTTTGTTTTTTGCTACTTGTAATTGAAGCACACTTCGGAGCACCACATGCATCCACTTTGGTTTGTTTTGTGCTGATCTGTTTTCTTCCCTAATTTTCTATTATTTTGAAGAACTCCTCACTCTCTTTAGACATGTCTCTAAGTTATATATTGCTCTTTTCTGAACTTAAATCAGCCTTCCTAAAGACCCAACTGACCACACAGAATCACCTTCTTTTGTGTTAATAAACTCCTAGACCACAATTTTTTCCCTACATTTCTCTTTCTCGAGCATCAATATTTGTATTTAATTCTATTTCTCTAATTAGTTCTTTTTCTTTGTTAAGTCCTCAACTGTTAGTTTATAGTAGCAATTTTCCTTCATATTTCTGAGAGCTAAACTTGTGAGCCAGGAGAAAAATATATGATTTTAAATTTAAAGACTTACTAATTCAAGTAAAGCTCCTAGCACAGTTACCATTCGTGAAATGAAAAGTATTATTATTAGTTGAAGTTTTTCAATAAATTTAATTCAATACACTTTCAGATACACCCGTTTAATGCCAAACTCTCTACCGAAGGTGGCAAAAATTAATAAGCTATGATCTTGTTCCTTGAGAAGCTCAAAGATGAGGGAAGGAGACAGGCATCTAAATTAACAACTGAAAAGCAATGTGATCCTTCTAATTAGGAATTTTTAGGAAGAATGGTGATATCAAGATGAGAGAAGACTCAAAAAGGTCTTTGCGGAATAATGGCGGGTGTCCCTTCTGTGTTTAATATGGACTAGACACAGTTTTAAACCCTTTCCATATATTATCTCTTAAAACAACTTCACGAAGTAAGTACTCTGTCATCCTCCTCCACATGCTGAAGGAAAGGCACGTAGGCTGGTTAGGATTTGAACCTAGGCAGTCCGGCATTCAGAGGTTGTGTTCTTGACCACTCTTCTGCTTCCAGCAGAGTTAATGAGGAGAGATAAAGCAGGAAGCACATTCCAGGCAGGCGAATGGGCTGTGCTAGTCATGGAAGCAAAAAACATGTGAAGGCTTCAACAAAGCCTGCTGAAGGGCAGCAGGGCAGCACTCAGCCCGTCAGGACAGGAATGAGGGGACATTCTGGACTTCTTAGGGCTTTTGTTGCCTTAAGCCTTTATTTTGAACATCAGAGCTGCCACACTGAAGGGAGACCCTGACTCCTCATTGGAAAGGGATGTGCATGTGGGCTCTGTGCCATCCAGAGCAGCGGAGGGTGAGATTTGCTCCTATGCATTCCATCCTCTGAGTGCCCAGCAGCTCCTATGTGGCTGCATCTGGCCTTTCACAGGATCATAGAAGAACGGTGGGAGTGAGAATGGTGTTTTCTCACAGCACTTACCCACTCCTGGCCCCAGCCCCGAGGGCCCCAGGGGCCTCCACATCAGCCTCCTATCCCTGTGATCTAAGGCCCGGGCTCTCTGTGGACTTGACTGCTACTAGTGCAGGCAGCTCTTTGCTTGACAGTGTTAGATATTCTGAGGTCCCTCACCTGCTCTTGCTTTAAACAAAGCCCCATTTCTTACAGTATTCATGAGATAATCATTCCAGGGGTGTATCTGTGTGTATGTGCTCCTCACAGGTAAGCAAGGGAAGATAACAGAGCAGGGCGTGGGGTGAAAGGAGAGAGCTTCTACACCTTGTCCAGAACCTCATTCTGCCCGCAGCCTGTGTACCTGTGTCCATGTCCCTGGATATTTCTCCTCCCTTAGTTCCCATGGGAGAGGTGTTTCTGCACCACACAGATGCTTCCTAAGTGTGTGATTTCAAGCTTGAGGCAGCCAGGCTGAGAGAGGCTGGCATTTATAACTAGATTCAGCTGCCTGTTATAGCTATAATGGGCTTTCAGAGACCAGATGGCGGCCCCTTTGGCCAACTTACATCTGGCTGAGAGTGCAGGGAGGCACGTAGCTGGCTGGGGTGCAGGAGATGTCCCTTTGGGGAAAGTGACGATGACAGGAATTTAAGGGAGTGTTTATGCCACATTCTGCACGTGTCTGAGATACTCATCTCCACTCCTGGCACCCGCCTTCCTCCCCCCATTTTCCCCCTGACCCCAGTGCACAAAGACCAAAGCTCAAACCAAATATCCGACTCCAGTGCCTCTTATTTTTGTTTCCCTGTCTGTGATGGCAGAATACAGGGCTTTCCTTAGAGAAAACTCGCAAAACTTCCAATTAAACTTAGTCAACATATGTGCTGACAATCAGTGTACTCACGGTGATGGCTTTTGGTCCAACAAACAATCTAAAACACCAGATCTACTTCCCATTGACCATGGAGATACTGAGAATATCTTGGATGTTATCAAGCCACATGCAGTCAGTGACATGCAAGTATCCTGTATAATCTGACATGTGGAAATCAGGTTTGGAATGTATTTGCAGGAATGTACCTATTGTGAGGAGCCACAGATTTTCAGAGTAGTGAGATGGTTTAGCATTCCTGTCCTGTTTACCTCATTTTCTGGGACTAGAACTGAGATGCAGACATATAAAATGACCTGCCCACGGTGACCTGGCTGAAACCAGAGCTAGGATCAAAATCCAGATTTCCAGCTCATCACTTGGTATTTTTTGTTTTTACCCAAAGCACACCTAAACTTACACTTTCTCCTCCAGCTGCTATGATAGGCAGGCTATGGCAGACGGACTACAGTCATTGGGAGAGAATAATATGCTATTAAAACCAGGAATACTTTTGAACATACATGCATTCAACAAACCAGTGTTGAATACTTATTACATGCAATCCATGGCCACCCGGTATGCCTGGGCTTTGCAACTTGGTTCTCTGTGGTCTGTCCTGTCCTGGAGAAAGCCAAGCCTAGTTTCAAACAGAATCAGTACCAGAGACATTGTCCTGCAGACTTCTATGTCTTGTTGTCATACAGTGTTTGGATTTGGCCCCCGTCTATGTTTCTGACCCCTGTTATTGTCTATCGATGCCTATCCTCCTATTTATTACATAGATTTTCTATAATTTAACACATACTCTAGAACCCTGGTTGGTATTCCTGATGGTTGCCTCCCTGTTTCCTGCATTCTTGGATGCTGCTTGCTTGCTCTGCCATTTCCTGGATAGGCATCCTGCTTCCCATCCAACCCAACACCAGTTAACTATCTGTTCCTCCCATGACCTTTTACTTCACAGATACGTACCTGCCATATTTTTCTGAGCTCACCTAACTCTCAGGCCCGACATCTCAGAGTTTTCCATTTTGTTGCCACCCAAGGCAAAATAGTACATCCTTTTCTTGAGCTCAAGGAATATAAACCATGACCTGGATTGTCTCTGACTAAAACAGAACACAGAGTTGTGCTTAGAAATAGGCAACCAAAAATCATTTTGAGGCTGACCTACTTGGAAGCTGAAATTAAATGGCTGAGAAAGGGTTTGATTTCAAAACAATGATACGGGTTGATTTAAGAGGAGAATTGAATATTCGAGAGAAAGTTACTGCGTCATATCAAATATTGCTCCAAATATCACTTTTAAAACTAATGGTTAAAAACTAGTAGTATTTGCTGATGTTTACTTGATTCGATAAAGATATTTTTTATTTTTTTTAAAAGGGTAGCAAATTCATGGTAAAATATCTGCTGGGCTTGAGCACAGGGTCCTCCACATATTCAGTACATGAGAATAGGTTGTTTAACATGTGGCTCCTACCTGTAGCAGTCTATCCATCTGAATTTTTTGCCCACTTTTGACAGATGAATAACTCCTTGAAAATTTGCTCTTCAAAATGGAAGTGGCTGCAAATGCTAAATACAAGGAGTGATGAGAGGCCTGTGAGGGAATCTATTCTGAACTCAGCCCAGTGGTTCCCAATCTTGGCTGTATATCGGAATCACCTAGAGATCTTATTAAAATCCTGATGCCAAGGTCATACTCCATACTAACTAAAGCAGAATGTCCCTGGGGTGGGGGCCAGGCATCAGTATTTTAAAAAACACCTTAACATACAGCACAATAACTTATAGGGCCTGTTTAGGCACAGATCACTGGGTCTCATCTCTGGAGTTTCTAATTCAGAAGGTCTGGAGTGGGGCCCAGAAAACTGCATTTCTAACAGCCTCTCAGGTGATACTGATGCTGGTCTAGGGGCTCTACTTTGAAGACCACTGGGCACCCTATATATCTAAAGCAATGGCCCTTATTATGTATAACATTATAGTTATCAGAAAGTTAATGAATGAGCTCTGCCCTGAATTTATATCTATCTTTATAATATTTTGATGCCGAATCTCTTTTTGTATAAAAAATGAGTGGTCATACGTCTTACCTATTTTTTAGCTGTGAGGCAGTAATGAATATACATGCTCCTTAAAGGAAAACTTAGAATTCAGCTTTCTTGTCTTGTGTGCATTTTCCCCTACAGGCAAGAGATCTGTCATGCGCTGGTATCACAGACTGGTGTTTCTAACAACCAGTTTATTGCTCCTTAGGTAACAATGATGCATTTGTGCTGAGGAAAAATGCTTGTATTTTCTAAAACTAATGTCTTGTGTTTTCAAGCATCTTGATAGAGCTCATGTTTTGGAGAGTTTATGTTGGGGTTATCCCTTGCTGGGAATTGTTTTCCTCTTCCCAGAGTTGTGGGCGTTGGGGAGGGAGACATCCATCAGATCCAGGGAAAGTTTATCCACAGCAATTGCAATCTGAGCCCTGGTGATGCAGGGAAGGATTCCAGCTTAACTGGACTTTGATCTTTTTCTTTTTCTATTTTGGTATTACTTGTAAACAGACTAGATCAGACTGACGATATCCATCCTCCAATCACAGCCCGTGGGTGATAAGAACAATACAGCCTGGAATTTATGGAGCAGGTCTGTGTTTTTAATTTGACAGGCCAGAGCTACATCCTATTGGGCTGTTGCCCATCAAGGGTTCAAACCAGGAGAGTTTCTGAAACCAAGCAGCAGCTTGGCCAAGCTGACCATTTTGATCAATGCAGTCTCTACTGATAGGGATTTGTAGAGATTAGGGGCTGGTGGGTCTCTTTCATGTTTTAAACGGTGCATCATTATTTTGTTTAACCTTCTCTAACCTTATTATTCAGGCCCCAGGGAAAAGAGAGTAGGAAAGTAAGTGGTTGAGGGAGAATGCTGAGTTCTCTGTTTCCTGCTCTGCCTTGATTCATCCTGATAGGTTTGTCAGCGTGTTCTTGCTCTTATCCAGCTAGAAGGAAAGCAGGGGTCTACAAGAGTCACCAATATGGGGAACCATATGGGGGTTCTTGATAAAGTAGGAAAGGGGGCTCACTAGTGTAGATTTTACTTGGAGATTCATGAGGGCTCTGTGGTAAGATCTTAGCCCAGCATTCAAAATCATGGACAAACAACGAAGTCCAATTATGCTAGAGGGGCTGGTGGCCTGACCTGACTCAGTGCAGTCACAGGAAGTGGCACATTTTCGTTCCACAAATAATTACTGACCACCTACTCTGTGTCTGGCACCATGCTCAGCCACACAATTACCAACATAAGCTCTGTGTGGTGCCTCACCTTGTGAGGCTCATAGCCTTCAATTATTTGCTGCATTTTGCTCTGTGCTCAAAAAACTCTCAGAAAAATTCTCTAAAACTACTAGAGGAGATTTGTGTTTGGGAAAAAAAGCCCACGTTATTTCACATTATTTACTACATTGTCATGGCTGGTCTATTCCTTCTTTCCTTCCATGAACGTTTATTCTGTATCGAATACATTTCAACACTGTGCTAGGTCCTAGAGATGAACCAGATGCATTTCCTGCTATTGAGGGGTATACCATTTGACCCATAGGTGAAACTTACAACCACAAGCCCTTTAGGACTATTAGGACTTTACCGTTTTGTAGGTGGAATTTGGGACCTTTCTTTTTGGATAGGGCCACTGTCTAAAGGGAAGAGGAAGCATTTAGGTCTATTTTAACCAGGGTTAACTCTTCTGTTTCTACTAGCAACATCCCCACTCATTTAGCCAATACCTTTCTGCTTGAGCCACACAGCTGGTTCATTAGAAAACAGAAAGGGGACCAAAAGCTACAGAAAAATTAGGCAGTGCAGGCAGCCACTGTACTTCATCCAAACCCCCAATACAATTATGCAAAAGGAATAACACGTAGACACTGAAATTGTGACATTAAAGACCACTTGAAGCATCATGAAGAATTGTTTTTATCTCTGGATAATCAATAACAATGTTTAGTTCTTGGAGTGGGTGGAGATAAGTGAAATGGAATAGTTTAGTTTGAGTCACAGTTCTTTTAGAAAAGCATACAATTTCTTAGAAAGCTCTCTGTGTCCCACCCTGTCAGGGATGACTGACTGTTCAGTGACAGTGTTAGATAGAGACGCTGTGTGTGAATAGATACAACAGGAACCTAAACATACTGGGGAATCAGGTGCAATGAGATACTGTCTTGAGTCATATTTATTTTCTGGAAAATGATGTGGTGCTTAGATGGCTGCTCAGCCTGTCTCCTAGACATGATGGCCAAAGACGGTACCTGAAGGTTGGCTTTGATTGTACTTACTTGTTTGTGTTCAGAAAACTATTTCCCTGCTCAAAAATTTGTAAACCTCTGTGTAGCTTATTAAATTAATAGGAGTCTTAACCTGGTATTCTTTTATTTTTTAATTTAATTTTATTTTTTTGAGATGGAGTTTTGATCTTTCACTGAGGTGCTGGAGTAAAGGAGTGAAGTGGCATGATCTCAGCTCACTGCAACCTCCACCTCCTGTGTTCAAGCGATTCTCCTGCCTTAGCCTCACTAGTACCTGGGATTATAGGCACCCGCCACTATACCCGACTAATTTTTAGTAGAGACGTGGTTTCTCCGTGTTGACCAGGCTGGTCTTGAACTCTTGACCTCAGATGATCTGCCCCCCACAGCCTCCCAAAGTGTTAGGATTACAGGTGTGAGCCACCATGCTCAGTTAGGCCTAGTATTCTTGACCTTCCCCTTTCACGAAAATTTTCCTGAACAGTATTTTCTCTCATTGTTTCTGGTTGTATAACAAAGTTAGACTTTTTATGATTCTCAGGTCTACTTACTGTTATTATCATTATCACGGTGGAGCCTGAGAACAATGGAATCCTGAGGGTATACTTTTAGGAATTTAATAATATGTGAAATCCTATGGTGTAATCATGATTTCATATTTGCATGATGTCTGTAATGTAATCAGGTAATCACAGATAAGCTACAAACACCCAGACTAATTGGGGTCATGGAGTCTGACCATGCTCCTGTGGTAAAGATGGGGCTTTCTCTAAAAATAATTGGTGTTCCCAAGGCCAATCATCCTGAGAAAGTGTCAGGGCTTACTATGTAATTTGCAGACCCAGTGCAAAATGGAAAGGTGGGCCCTGACAAGGAATGGGGGAATCAATCTCTCCTTGCTATAGCCCATGGCCCTAAATTCTGGTGGGCAGTCAGACACCATGGGATGTGGTGAGAGCCCCTCTTCCCAACCCCCAACCCCTGCCACTCATCCCCAGCCAATTGCCAAGTGCTCTTTGGTGCAGCCCGTCCAGATATGGATGGATGACTGCTGCCCTGCTCCAGCCAAGACATTCACTCAGCTCTCTTCTTTTCCATGCTCAGGAGCCCTGGAGACAAAGGGCAATGACAGAATGAATGCTGACCCCCTGCCTAAGTAATGCAGTCATCCTAGGCTGAGGACAGCATTGGTCAGGGGACTGGTAAGAGGACAGGGAGGCCCAGAATCTGTCCCAGGGAGGTGGGGAGGTGACAGGGAGCAGGACCTCAGGGCTTCAAACCCCTGGCACATGTTCCCTTGTCCTGTGGGACTTTACTTACAAAACACAAATTGAAAGGTAAAATTATTAAGAATTTCAAGATGGTGACCACAGAACACTAAGTCCCAAGTGTGGGATCTTTCTGAGCATAGGACCCTGTGTGACTTCACTGATCACATACCAATGACACCAGCCCTAAAAGGAGTTAATCTTGGGACAGAAATAGGTAGGCTGGACTCCCTCTTCTTTCTGGGCCAGAATTAGGTCAGATCTAGACTCTAGGGTATTGGGAAGCCTGTAATGACTTTCACTGTATGGTGGAGGACAAGGAGGGAGGCAGGTTGACATCGTTAAGAGACCCTTACACACATCTAAGCTTATGCTATAGTTAGGCAGACCTAGGCTGTGCTTGTAATGGCATGACCCAGAGGGAAGCAGTGTTCTCTCCCTGACAGAATAGGGTCTGGGTGGTGCTGGTTTAAGTAGGCTCCCAGCAAGGGGTAGTGTAAGGTCTCCACTTTTTGCAGTTGTGCTTGCAGCATCAGCAATGCAGAGATGCATCTGGGGCAGCTGTTGCAGCCTCCTGCAGACCCCAGAGATTACATCTGCATCTTGGCTCCATGCTTGCACTGGGAGAGTAGCTAGGAATGATCTTGTTACACATGGCAGTGAGCACATAGAGAGATTTGGAAACCTCAGGGAAGGGGAGCTGTGGGTAAAGTCTGGACTTCTTGTTTGTCTTGGCAGATCAGTAATGATAGCTAACACTCAGGAGTGCTCATTATGTTCCAGAGTATTTTATGCATTCAAAGAGTATTTTATGCATTCACCCAATCCTATAGGATAGGATCATTGTTTTCCTCATTTTACAGATAGACAAACTGAGCTATAGAAAGGTAACTTGCCCAGAGGTCACATAGTTCATAAGTGATGGAATCAGGATCTGGCTCAGACATCCCGGCTCCAAAGCCTGTACTCTTAACCACTCTTTTATACTGCCCTGTAACTGCCAGGTACTGGGCTAGTGCTTTACATGCACAGTGGGAGTAGGAGTTGTATTGTGGTGTATACATTTGGGATGCCATTGTTTCATCCCAAGAAGGTAAAATTGCATCTACTTTTTATATTCTTGATAGTTTACAAGGTATTTTCACATACCTGATCTCATTTCATTCTTCCTGTTAACTCTGAGAGCAGTAAGGCAGGATTACAGTAAAGCCTTGGCTCTGCCGTTTACTGCCCTGTGGCATTGGGCAAGTGACTCGACATCTCTGATCATCTATTTTCTTAATTTTGCCTTTGCTTTACAGGTCATTATGCTATATATTGAAATATAGGAAAAAATGAGTTTATAAACCTGCATTCTTATCTGGGAAGACCCCTGATGTCTTGGAGTTCCAGAATGGGGAAAGTTTCCCTGTTCCAATATAGCATCAATTCCCTTATACTTCTAAAGGTTTTCCTTATTGCTACTTTCTTACCTCTCAGGGGACACCCTGGAGTTACTGCCCCCACTGTCAATGGTGGAACCAGGGAGGGGAGGGCACCACAGAGGGCTTTCTGATGTGATGTGAGCAATGGATGATGGAGGACAGGAGGTAATTGAATATGCTCTCAAGTATGGGTTTATTGACCATATCAAATGTACTTTTGCTTTCTCCAAGTCCAAAATTCAGGCTCTTTTTCTTCTTCCTGCTTAATTACAAGTGTTTTTAATTAGATGAATTCCATTAATGGCCAATTAAGTTTCAATTTAGAGGTCATATATGAACACTGGCAGCCCCATCACAGCTTTGGCTCTCTGCAAAGTGACCTGGGTCTGGGCTTCCATCTGCTTAATGTTGCTTTGCCCATTAAGAGAAGTTAATGCTTCGCTAATTGTTTTCCTTGGGAGAGAAGCCAACTTCTCTCCTTCCCTCAGCAGCCTGCACTTACACAACTATGATAAGAGCTGTTGGCTGGGAAGGGAAGAGAATAGGCATAAGGAGAGGGGAGATCCAGGGTGCTATCAAGAGAGGAAGGGAGCCAGAGGAATGGACTATCAGAAGAATTTAGAGTGGCTGTGGTTTGAGAGCTGGCAGAGACTCAGCTTATGACTATGTCTCATGAAGACGGTGATAGTTTAAGTTTGTCGGGTCAGTACCTGGAGGATGCTTAGGTGGTTTTGTAGGTGATTTGCCTGGTATTAGCATATGCTGCAGGTCAACCGAGAGACCTGGGGGCTGTTGGCGCCATTCAGATTACTGTTTTATAATTCTCAAAATATTGCAACCTGAGGAAGGCAACTGGGGATTTTCCTTAATTAGTATGTATTTACTATGTGATAGATACTGTTATAAGCACTTTAGCTGAATTATATCTTATAATTGTTACAATATTATATAGTAGGTAATATTTTTCTTTCTTTTTTTTTTTTTTTGAGATGGAGTCTCGCTCTGTCGCCAGGCTGGAATGCAATGGTGTAATCTTGGCTCACTGCCACCTCTGCCTCCTGGGTTCAAGTGATTCTCCTGCCTTAGCCTCCTGAGTAGCTGGGATTACAGGCCCATGCCACCATGCCCAACTAATTTTTGCATTTTTAGTAGCGAGAGGGTTTCACCATGTTGGACAGGATGGTCTTGATCTCTTGACCTTGTGATCTGCCTACCTCGGCCTCCCAAAGTGCTGGGATTATAGGCATGAGCCACCGTGCCGGCCTTTATTTCTATTTTACAGAAGTAACTGAGGCACAGAGAGGTTGAACACTTTTGGAAAGAGTGGGAACGGAATGCAACACCGACTGCAGCTCCATGAGATTTAGGACCATGATGAGTTCACACTAGCACAATGCCTGAGTGATTGAAAGAGTCACAGAGTCTTTTTATCTAAAAGGGTGAGATGTTTATCTTTGCTTAGTAAGATAAAGGAAGCAAACAGTGGCTTTTTATTTCAAGCAGTGAAGTGACATGGCCACCAACAAATTTCCACACAAAGGTAATACTCTAATCTTAGCTGGAGGGAAAGGGGATAAAATGACACAAAAGGAACAGGACAGGCAGGTACAGAATCCTCTGTAATATACATATTCAATGTTAAATATTAGGGGGTGTTTATTGAAACAGAGAGTAAAAAACTCTATGGCATGTCTTCTCCTTGTCACTGTCATTCCTTCTAGTTTTCCTGAAGCAGCATCATTTTTCTGGGGAAATATTTGAGGTTCATTGTCTTGTACAAAGAAGGTGGAAGACAGATACACGAGGAGTAGGCTTAAGAGCGGAAAGTTTAACAGGCTGGAGAAAGAAGAGAGAGCTTCCTTGTGCAGGTGAAGGGGGCCCAACTGGGTTTCAGGGTTTGGGGCAAGATGTGGTTGGTTTTATAGAGAAACTTGAGGAGGTGGTGTTTGATTTACATAGGGCATAGTGGATTGGTTGGACCAGGTGTGCCGTTTACATAGCCAGAGAAGGGGATGGCTATCCTACCCTAATCTTTTATTATGCAAATAGGATCTTTACCTGACTGGCACCATGACACCTGCACACATGGCTACAAAGAAAAGGGAAGAGAAAACCTCTATGTTAGACATACCTGGCTTCCAGGTATCCATAGCTGCAAGCTTCTAGCTTGCTTATCTATGCTTGTGGCTTGATATTTTAGGCTTCTTTGTTTTTCATTTTTTGGTTTATTTGAGCTGGAGCTTCACTCTTGTCGCCCAGGCTGGAGTGCAGTGGTGCGATCTCAGCTCACTGCAACCTCTGCCTCCTGGGTTTGAGCGATACTTCTGCCTCAGCCTCCCGAATAGCTGGAATTAAAGGCACCTGCCACTACACCTGGCTGATTTTTTGTGTTTTTGGTGGAGACAGTGTTTCACCATGATGGCAAGGCTGGCCTTGAACTCCTGAGCTCAGGTGATCCACCCACCTCAGCCTCCCAAAGTTTTGGGATTATGGGCATGAGCCACTGTGCCCAGCCTAGGCTGCTTTTTGTTAGAAAAGAAATGATTTTGGGGCTGCTTTTTTATAAAAAGAAAAACGTTACCGAAGGCTCCCATACCCTCACTAACTACCTAAATATATTTTTTTAACTCCTATATCATTCCCTTGTGTAGGCTTTGCAGTTTGCATGCACAAGACCCCGCTAAATCCCCAGGAATCCTGTGAGGTGTGAGGCACGACCATCCCCATCCCCTTCACGCTCTGCTTTGTGCCAAGCAACTCAAGAGGCAGAGTCCAGTCTCATTTTACTGCCCAGTGAAGAGAGGAGGCTACTTGCAAGGTAGCCGGTGGTGGGGGTGAAGGGAGCTGTGTGGAGAAAAGGAGGTGTCCCCAGGTTGAGGTGGAAATGACAGGTCCTGATAGATAGGAGTATTGGTGAAGAAAACAATAATTTAATCTCAGCATGCAAGGATTTATTCCATGTACCAGAAAAGAGGAAGTATACTTTTAGAATTTGGCTTGAAAGTATTCTTGTTGTATAAACCTGCTTTATTTATAAATTTTAAGCAAAATAATAATTATATCTACATCCTGTCATTCCAAAAGTGCTCAAGTACTAGAGTCATAGAAAATCTAAGTATGAAGGTCCTTAGAAGTTGTGACCTCGACCTCCTAAATTTGCAGTTGAATAAATAAAAGCATAGGAAGGGTAATTTGCCTAACGTTTGAAGCTAGAGAGTGGCAGAGTAAGAATCAAATCCCAGGTCTTAGAATGTCAAGCCAGTGTTTACCCCATTACATCACATTGTCTCCAACCCACATCCTTGCACAATGTCTGCAATCTTTCCAGTGGGAGAAAAGAACAGAACTGCTCCCTACCTCCTAACCACCTTCTCTCCTGATCTTAGGTGTTGGGGGTTAATTGAACTGTAACATCATTGTCAACATAAAAAACAAAGCCCATCTTGTCCCTTTCCCTTTCTCTCATTCCTTCATCCCCTTCTCTCCTCTGCTCCTGTACCTCCTATAACTAAGCTAAGGAACAAATAATTTAAATACCCAGAGATCAGTAAGCTAAGGAACCAATAATTTAAATAACCAGTAGCACGCTGTTTAAAATGTACCCTTGATTGTAAATACCTGATGCTAGATCTCTTGAGAGTGGGTTTCAATGGGAGGAGGAAAAGAGACAGAGAACTGCAGGTGGTAAATGGAAGGGGCAAAAGGTCGCAGAGATCAAAGGCCGGACCCACTGTGGGCTTCCTTTCCCTTCCTGTGTTTCACAGTAGTTCTGACTCCAGTTGTCGCATCAGACTTGCATTGTTTTAACTGAATAATCACTGATGGAAACACAAGCATATTTAAGTATTTAGTTAAATTTCAATTTATGAATTTCTACAGTAAGATTTTAATACCCCCTATTTATAGACCATGCTGGTTTCCTGTGCTATAAATAGGTAATTATATAGGACTAAATTAAATGTTGAGCCACAGACTCTCTTGTCATGTTACAACTTGACAAGTACAAAAGCATCACCATAATCAAATTTACAAATAACCTCCTATGTTTCAGGGAACTAAAGGATGTCCGTACCTTTGATAACTCCGCGTAATTACTTTTGCCTGTTTTATATTAAAAATAGGACAATCAAGTCTTCAGAAGTTAAATGCCTTGCTCAAGATAGCATCAGAATCTTGTAGACTGCACGTGAGCTTTGGAATTAGACAACTACATTGAAATCCTGGCTCTGCATTTACTTCCTAGTTGTGTAACCATGTTAATTTTCTGAACTTTTCTGTGAGTCTCAGTTTCTTACCTGTAAAATGAGAATAATGATATAGGGTTGCTGTGACGATCAAATTAGAGTATACATTATATATATATATATATATATATGGTGATTGATGTGTAGAAAGCCTTTGACAAATGCTGTTTTTATTTTCTTCTGCCTTCTCTCTTCCATTTAATTTACAAATGAAAACGCTGAGACTTGGTGATGGTAAAGACTTCTTTAACAGCTCTGACACTCACCAGAAAGACCTGGAGACTGTCTTGGTTTAATGACCCTCACCCATCCCTTTCTGACACTGCTTAATCTCATGGCTACTCCATAGTAGTTATTAAATGTGGAGAAAGCATGCCTTCTTGATTAAACAACCACTCCCTAAATAAGACTCTCATTTTAAGTTTTGGCTGGAGCCTGACTTCCGTGTCAGCCATGGGGTTTCTTCAGATTCCTTGGGACAAATGATAAGAGATGAGACCCAACAAATAATCTTCTTTTTCTTTTTCCTCCCTCTCCTCTATGCTTTCCTCTCCTCTGCCCTTTACCTTCTGATTAACTCTGCAATTCTCAAGTTTGTTCAGATCTAAACTTAGGCTTTCTACTCAGGAGACAGGATCAGGGAATATACAACTTATCTGACAACTTTTCTGAGTCACAATAACCCAAAGTGTGATAGAGCATTTGTCCTGGATGGGGCTTTAGTCACTTGGAGAAAGAAGACAGTGATTTTCTGCTTTGGCATAAATGGGAATTTGGGACAAACATCTAATTTTCTCAGGATTGGAACCACTGAGGACTTGCAGACTTTAAGGGATTTTCTTAAATCCTGAGACATTCCTCCTATGCACTAGCATTCCAAGGCAATTCCATGGTATATAAAAGGCTCCTAACAATAAGCCAGTTGTCACCTTCCAGAATGGTAGGAGTAAAAGAAAATATTTAGTATGAGGCAAGTGCTCTCAAACACAGTTGGCAGAAGTAGAAATTACTATTATCTATTAGAAGAGTTATTTGGAAATATCCTAAACATGCACATTTTAATTCATTAATTTTTCTTTTATTGGTCCGTTTCTGAATTGTTGAAATGGTTATCATTACAACATTTACATACTACTACATTCGCTATGTAGCCCTTTAAGATTGTGTTTTTGAAGACTATTTAATGATATAGAGCTAAAATTTCATGGCTTAATATTAAATAAAATCAGGAATCAAATTTCTATAGTGTATGACCCTCACTTTATAAAAACTATACTTGTAACTAAATAAATACACCAAAAATAATAGGAATTATCTTTTTTTTTTTTTTTTTTTTTTGAGGCGGAGTCTCACTCTGTCGCCCGGATTGGAGTGCAGTGGCCGGATCTCAGCTCACTGCAAGCTCCGCCTTCCGGGTTTACACCATTCTCCTGCCTCAGCCTCCCAAGTAGCTGGGACCACAGGCGCCCGCCACCTCGCCCGGCTAGTTTTCCTATTTTTAGTAGAGACGGGGTTTCACCGTGTTAGCCAGGATGGTCTCGATCTCCTGACCTCGTGATCCACCCGTCTCGGCCTCCCAAAGTGCTGGGATTACAGGCTTGAGCCACCGCGCCCGGCCTTAGGAATTATCTTTAACTGGTAGACTTACTATTGATTTTTTCTTCCATATACATTTTTCTATTTTTCAAATTTTTATTGTAAAAGATGCATTTGTAGCTTACTTAGAGAATGTTATGTAAATAAATGGAGAATTAGAAGGAAGATCTGGTACTTTTCTTTCTGATTTAATGAAATGCAAAATATTTTAGGGAGCTTTTTCAAAATTTTCACTTATCCTTCCTGTGGAAAATAAAATTGGAATTACAGATGGTTTAGAGATTAAACATAAAAAATGACTCATAAAATTTCCAAAAGAAAGAATTGGGTAATATGTTGCTAGTCTTGGAATGAGCAAGGCCTTTAAACAAGAAAGTTACATAGAAAAAGTTGGATAAATCTGACTACATAAAGAAATCTAAAAAAAAAAATTATGACTTTAATTATGTCAAAAGCCAAACTACAAACTTAGGAGAAAATGTCTGTTGCCAACATGAC
>NW_012113808.1:3367357-3423220 GCF_000951035.1 Colobus angolensis palliatus
GAGCTGGCGCCACTGCACTCCAGCCTAGGCGATAGAGCGAGACTCTGTATGGAAAAAAAAAAAAGAAAAGAAAACATGGACAAATAGGACTTCTTCTTTCAATAACTAGGTACTTCAGACCAAATATTGTGCTTTAGGTAGAAGGGCAAGATCTGGGATAATATGGAACTGTGGAGGGATGAGCCCATATTTGGAGCCCCTTTTCCCTTAGGGGGATCTGCTGATCTGGAAAGGGCAGCTGAGAGGCTGAGTTTCTGATCAGAATATCTGACAGGGATTTCCCTGAAAGGAGCCTTATTTCAGGCATTTGACAAGACTTTATAGACTGTGGAATCAGAGGACTGCCATTGAATGTCTAATACATTGGAGAAAGAAGGCTGAGGATAACTGATCACCAATTGAAGGTAAGTTGTGAGAGACAGAGAGTTTCCTTTGTAACAGGAAAGGCTGGAGATAAGGCCCAGGATGTAATGATAAAGGTGGCAGAAGTCCAGAAAAAACGGAATTCCCAACCCTGAGGTATCCACTCTAAGAAGCTTAGATTCCTGGTCAGAAAGAGATGGGACCCTGAGCCTCAGGATGGCAACATCTGGTTATATACACTCACTAATCTTGAATGTCCAGATGGTTCTTGATCCTCGAGACCTATAGAAGTGGCCCATTCCTCCCTGTTGAAAGTTAGCACCTTCGCTTTCTTTGAAGACAGCTCAGAAACCTCTGCCTTGAGAGACAACTGTATGCTCAGAACCTACTCCTATATCCCCTTCCGGGGACAAGCTCAATAGCTATAGTAAGTCCCCACATCAACTGTCCTGGAAGATGCTGCACCTGTTAGAGGAGAAAGGGAAATATACACTGAAGGAGCTTCAGGACCTAGTCAGCATGTCCAGCAGGAGCTGTGAGAGGATAGATAGGACTGGGTTTTAGAATGCAGGATCAGGGGGCATAGAACATAAAGTTGGATGAGAGAGAGGTTTTTTTTTGTTGTTGCTGTTTTAAATAAGAGAATACTCTTCTGTGTTACAGAATTCAACACCTTGGAAAAGACTAGGAGACAGATCTACACTGTTATAATGCTTTTGGAAGCTTGGAAAAAGTGGTAGCCCACACCAAGTGAGGTAACTTAGCAAGAACTGTTCTGGAAGATGGTGGAGGAAGGAATAAAAGGCTCAGAGAAATGACCATGCTAGAGTTGATATGCTACACAAGGTTGGATAACCCACAAGATATGTTCTGTAGGAGGGCCCAGGCCAGAGGACAATTAATTTACCAAAGTGACAAAAAATGCGGAGGCACCAGCATCACTGGGAAGTTTAGTGATGGCTTCTCCTCTGTTAGGCCAAAGCAGGTGTAAGAGCTGTTGTTACACAATGGGGCTCCCTGATAGTAATGAGAATGATGTTATTCTGAAAGTACTAGAGTCCAGGATGGCAGTACCATAATGTCAGGAGCAATGTGAGCCCACTTATTGCCCTTCATGGCATGGCCAGATTAATAGATTAATAGAGTTCAATATTCCTAGGACAAGATATTTGGCAAGCCTGTAAGAGGATTGCTTAGTTTATATAACTAAACAAATTAAAGATATGTGCTCAGAGGATTCCTTTCCAGTTTCCACACCTGTTTCCAAACTTAGAATTCATTGACTCAAGGAGAGTCAATGAGTCAATGCTTATCCCTGAAGAAGCATCTTGCAAGGGTGGCAAAAGTATATAGTAATGATTTCCCCAGATATTCCCCCCGAAAGGACCTCTGACAATTTACTTGCATAGTCATATACTAGGGAAAGGGAAATACCAAGAAATCTAGAGGAGTTTGTGCACAGAGTCTGAATTGACACTGATACATGGGAAAATAAAGTGGCTTCAAGCTCCTACCCCTATTAGAGTGAAGACATGTGAGAACCATGTAGTAAATGGATGCCTGGCCTAAGTCTGTTAAATAGTAAGACCTTTGGGTCCATAGACTCCTCTAATAGTAGTTTCTGTCATATATATATATATATATATCATATATATGTGTGTGTGTGTGTATATATATATATATATTTGGAAGGGACATATTTGTAGCTCAGAGAACTCTCACATTTGTTCCTTAATGTATGGGATAAGAGCTAACATGGTAAGGGTAAAGAAAGGTTATGTAAAAGTTTCTGAACTTTCCCCTGTGTCAACCACTCCTGGCCAAGACAGAATAATAAAACTATGTGGTGGCTGGGTGAGTTGGCTCCTGCCTGTAATCCCAGCACTTTGGGAGCCCAAGGCAGGTGGTTCACTTGAGGTCAGAAGTTTGAGACCAGCCTGGCCAATGTGGTGAAACCCTGTCTCTACTAAAAATACAAAAATTAGCTGGGCATGGTGATGGGTGCCTGTAATCCCAGCTACTTGGGAGGTTGAGGCATGAGAATCACTTGAACCCAGGAACAGAAGTTACAGTGAGTCGAAATCAAGCCACTGCACTCCAGCCTGGGCGACAGAGAGAGACTCCATCTCACACACACACACACAAAGAAAAAAAGATCCCCCAACCAAAAAAAAAAATCATATCATATTCCAGGAGGACTGGCAGAGATGAGTGCCGCTCTAAAGACTTAAAGGATGCATGGATAGTGGTTTCCATCAGATCACCATTTAATTCATCAGCCTGTTCCCTACAGAAGTCAGATGGATCTTAATAGATCACAACTCAGCCATATTGTATCTGCTGTGCTGGAGCAGATTAACACAATATCAGGGACATAATATGTGACCATTGATCTGACAGATGCACTCTTTTTAATCCCCATTAGAAATGCAAAGCAGAAGCAGTTCATGTTTACATGGAACAGACAATAGTATATGCATTTATGATCTTGTCTCGGGGTCATTTAACGCTACTGCTCTTAGTTATAGTGTAGTCCAAAGGGATGTGAACATTGTGCAGCACATCTCAGTACACATCTCTATTAAGGACATTTTGTTAAACAAGTCAGATTAGCAAGAAGTGGAAATTATGATGAGGGCCTTGGTAAAACGGTGTGCTCCAGGGTGTGGGATGTAAACCCTGAACAGATTCACGTCTGCCCTAATAATAAAGTTTTTAGGGGTCCAGGAGTCTGGGTATGGTAAAATAGCTTCTCCAAAAAAAGGACAAATTGTTGCATCTTACATCTTCCACCAGTAAGAAGGGAGCACTATACTTGGCACGCCTTTTCACATTTAGAGAATCGTATTTCATACTTGAGAATAGTGCTGTGATCCATTTGCCAAGTGACATAAAAGATTACCAGCTTTCAGTGGAGCCCTGAGCAGGAAAAGGCTCTTCAGAAAATCCAGGCTGCATGAGCAAACAGTCCTAGATTTGGGCCATATGATCTGACAGACTGTGGTACTTGAGGTATCTGTGGTAGGAAAATATGTTGTGTGTGAAGTTTATATTAAGCTCCAATAGGAGAATCACAACATAGACCCCTAGGGTTTCAGCACATGGCCAAGCCATTTGCAGCAAAGAATTAAACACCACTTTAAAAATAACTCCTGGCAGGCTACTGGGTCCTGGTAGAGATGCAACATCTGACCATGAGACATCAAGTGACTATGCAGCCGGAACTATTCACAATGATCTGAGGTTTTCATCAGAACTGTTCAATCATAAGATTGGATGAATTCAACAGCAAGTTATTTTAAAATGGGAGGGATACATCTGCAATTGGGCATGAACAGGGCCAGAGGGCATAAGTTGGCTGCTTGAGAAAGTAGACTGACACATAACCCACTGACAGAGGAAGATAAAGCATGAACTTAGTTTATGAATGGGGTGTGTGTGTATATGTGTAGTATGTGTCTTGTGTGTATATATATGTATATATATGTGACATGTTAAATGACACGACTTTATCTATGTGTGTATATATACCTATATACATACATATACACACATGCATATACACATACATATATACATATATGTATATACATATGTATATGTGCATATATGCATGTGCGTATATACATATATATCCATATATGTATACGTGCATATATACGTGGGTATATAAGTATATATCCATATATGTGTGTGTATATATGTGTATATGTGTATATATCCATACATGTATATGTGTGGATATACATATATGTGTATATATGTGTATATGTATATACACATAAGTATATATGATACTGTATATATGTGTATATGTATATATGATATACATATACATATATACATACACATACATATATGTATATATACATATATCATACATGTATATGCACACACATAAACAAAGTCGTGTCATTTAACGTATGCACACACACACATAGAGGGAGAGACAAAGTCATGTGTCATTTAACATTAACAAGGGGGATACATTCTGAGAAATGCATTGTTAGGCAATTTTGTCACATGAACATCACAGAGTGTACTTACACAGAACTACATGGTAAAGCCATGCAGCCGGCTACACACCTAGGCTCTAAGGTATAACTCACTGTTCCTAGGCTATAAACCTGTACGGCATGTTACTGTACAGAATACTTTATGCAATTGTAACACAATAGTATTTGTGTGTCTAAACATAGAAAAGATACAGTAAAAATACATCGTTATAGTTTAATGGAACCACCATTGTATATGTGGTCCATAATTACCTGAAACTTTGTTATGCAACACGTGACTGTATGCATGTGTGTGAGTGTGTATGTGTGTGAATGTATATACGTCACCTGGAACATGTGAATGTGACTTAACTTGGAAAAAGTGTCTTTGTAGAGGGCTAAAATCAAGGGGCTGGCAGGGCTACAGTCCTTCTGGAGGCTTTAGAATCCTGAATCACTTTGCTTGTCTTTTCCAACTTCTAGAGGTTGCCTGCATTCATTGGCTCATTGCTGCCTTTCTCTATCTCCAAAGCCAGCAAGCCAGCAATGGCCAGTCCAGTCTTTCTCATATTGCATCACTCTAAGACTGACACTTTTGCTCCCTTCTTCATAAATGTGTGTTCAGTGTTTGGCCCATACTAAATGATAAATTACTTTGATAAATTATCTTCATTACTATTAACTAACTTGTCCAAAATCAAACCAATTAGTGGTAGAGCCAAAGAAGCCTGTAATGTTTCCAGCGACACTTCACCGCCTTCTTGAGTGCAGATGGTCAACATTCAAGCTGGGGAAAGGTTGCAAGATATGGAAAAACTGGGTCAGTTATTGGAGAGAAGGGCAAGAAACAGTACAGGCAATAAAGTGTAACATTCAGATAGAGGCATCCCTCTTCTGTATTTAAAGACCCTTCTGTATTTAAAGACCCTGTGATTATGCTAGATCCACCTGGTTAATCCAGGATACTCTCTCTATTTTAAGGTCAGCTGATAGGCAACCTTAATTCCACCTGCAACTTTAATTCCTTTTTGCTGTGTAACCTAATATATTCATAGATTCCAGGACTATGCATTTAAACAACTTTGGGTGGAGGCAAACTTTATGCCTACCCAAAGACATAAAGTTTGAAGATCTTTATGTTGAATGATACCACTAACTAGAGAGTATCCACGATAGAAGATAGACTAAACAACCAAATAAACAGATGACTTGGTGAGTTGATGTCAGCAAGCTAATTAATTCTGGCAAAATAGGCTCATGAACTGAGTAGTCACAGCACAGATGGAGGCTGGCCATGCCAGTAGCATCTGTGTACTACTGCTGTTTAATGTCCAAACTTTGAGCCACAGGGATCAAAGCCGAGCCACTGATTTACAACGCCATTTCTTGAGGAAACCCATCAGTCATTTTGTTGCAAATCAATTACAATGGACTCCTTCGGCCCTCTCCCTGTCTGCATCTGAATGTTACACTTTATTGCCTGTACTGTTTCTTGTCCTTCTCTCCAATACCTGACCCAGTTTTTCCATATCTTGCAACCTTTCCCCAGCTTGAATGTTGACCATCTGCACTCAAGAAGGCAGTGAAGTGCCGCTGAAAACATTACAGGCTTCTTTGACTCTACTACTAATTGGTTTGATTTTGGACAAGTTTTAATAGTCACGAAAACAATTTATCAAAATAATTTATCTTTTAGTAATGGCCAAACACTGAACACACATTTATCTTTCTCACAATTATTCATTTGAAAGCTAGAAGAACCCAGATTTGGAGGGGTTTATAAAACATGCTTAAAGTGACACAGCTAGGAAGTGATAGAGTTGGGATTTCGACCTAGATCTGCATCTATTTCAAACATACCCCAGGTTGCCATGGTTAAAACCTGTGGGCCTCAAATCTCCAGCTCTAAAATGTGAATAACAACAGTACCCTCCTGGAATTTGAATAAAGATGAAATGAAATACATGAAAGTGTTTTGTAATTTACAATGCACTCTGTCAATAATCACTAACATTTATTGAGTGCATATTACATGCCAGGCACTGTTCTAAGAACAGTATTAGCTCATTTCATCTTATGAAGTAAGACTTCTGTTAAACCCATTTTACAGCTGAGAGCACTGAAGTGCTGAAAGGTGAAACAACGTTCTTGTGGTTTCCCAGCTTCTAGGTGATGACACCAGGATTTATACTTAAACAATTTTGTTCATAAACAGAGAGCCTGAGCTTCTGGCCAAGATACCTCACTGCCAAAGTAAGACCTTATTCTTTATTAGTTTAAATTGTGAGCTTGTATTAGTTTGTGAGGACTGCTATAACTAAGTAATGAAAATGAGGGTGACTAAAACAACAGAAATTTGTCTCATAGTTCTGGAAGCTATGAGTCAAGATCAAGGCATCAGCAAGGTTGGTTCTCTCAGGAACATGAGGAAAAATCTGTTCCCTGCCCCTCTCCTAGCTCCTGGTGCTTGGCTGACAATCATTGTTCCTTGTTTTATAAAAGCATCACCCGAATTTGTGCTTATATCTTCACAGAGTGCTCTCCCTATATGGGTGTCTGTGTCCAAATTTCCCCTTTTAATAAGACACCAATCATATTGGATTAGGAGTACACTCTACTGCAGTATAACTTCATCTTAACTAATCACATTTGCAGTGACCCTATTGCTAAATAAAGTCATATTCTAAGATACTAGGAGTTCGACCTCAACATGTGAATTTTAGGGGGTAGCAAATTGACCCATAATGGCTTAGGTGAAAAATTTCAGGGTAGTCTTTTTTTGCTGCTTTACTTCTGTTACTTGCAAAATGAGCAGATTTTCAGCAGATGGTGGTGGTGTTGACAGAAGTGCCTCTTTGTGCCTCCAGAAACTCAGGGTCTGCTCAAGCTTCTACCTTTTGACTTTTTCAACACCAAGAGGCCAGGCTAGTGGGTCTAGTGCCTGGAGTCACACAGCTGATTGAGAGGCTGTGTACACATCATATGCCCTAAGGGATAAATGTGATTGACATATTTTTAATCATTTCGGCTTTATTGCTGTTTCTTCTGGTCAACGCCATCATCTAAATTAAGCTAATGCTTTACATAATGTCTCATTACATAAAGTCGGAGAAAGCTTTTTAGTTAAGTCTCTCTACCTTTTAGCAGGGCCTAGTGAAAAGGGATCTGGCCTGAAAGTCTAGAGCCCATGGGCCTAGGCCAGACAAACACGCTTCAAGCTCCTCATTCTGCAGCCTTGCTGGGTGTACATGTGCTCCTCCCATCTTTCTAATCTCTCCTGCTCCCTGCTCTTGCCCACACATCCCAGCTCCCTGCTCCTCCCTCTCTTTAATCCATCCAGACCAATTGAATTTTATAAATTACATCCCTCTCATTTTTGGGACCTCACATGCAGAGAATTGGGCCTACCTTCATTTAAGGGAAATGCTCATCATTAATCTAGGCAAGGTTCCACACTTGCTTTGTTTACTTATTTTCTTTTACATGAATTCCCCTTTACTCTTGCTCTCCCCTGAGTCAGTCACTCTCTGATGTGTTTGCTGTATTGTTGGACTTTTATGTATTTACATATATTTAATTTATGAAGAGTATTTTGCCTGAGATTCTCTTAACTTCCCTCTTAGAAGTTATTCTTTGACTCATTAACCTAAAATGGCTTTTTATTGTCTACCAAATTCAGACATTCTAGGTTTCAATAACCCCACTTGATTTTTCAGAAGAAAGTGAAGGAACTGGGTCAGTGTCACAGCCCGTGAAGGCAGAACTAGAACAGGAACCCAGGTTTCTGAATCTAAATTATATCTGAGTCTCTCTACTGCCCCTTGAAAACCTTACATCTTTGGACTTTTCAAAGAATTTCTTGTCCTTTGGGGGTTTGCAAAATGTAAGAAATCTGTGTAAAGTAAAATATGGAAACTGAGTTGAGGGAAAGGAAGGATAAGAAGAAAGAATTGGGCATCTCAGAGTACTCCCAGAAAAGCTACATCAATTCTCACTTTAGTTTCACTCAGTTTAACAAATATGGGTCAGGCCTTAGGCCAGGAGCTATTAATATAGCAAGACATATTCCTATCCTCAAGAAGCTCACTGTCTTGGAGAGGCAAACTTACAAATACATAGCCAGACAGTGTATAATGGAGAGAACTCACAAAACACCATGAGGACCAAAAGGTCAGAGAACTTAGACCTCCCTGGAGTCCAGGGTTGTTGCCACAGAGGAGATGAGTAGGGGACAAGCAGGTGGTCAAATCCAAAGAGCTCATTCTGTGCAAGTTCAAAAGCACAGCAGACACAGCCTGGTGTGTTTGGGAAACTCTTGGTATTTCTTTCTGGCTGGTAGTAACAAGGGGTTTGTCACTCCCTTTTTTCAGCTTGGATTCATCATCTCAGCAAGCAGGTACTGAAACGACATGTTCCAGCTCTGGTCTGAGGTTGCAGCTTGTGGCGAGCTTCAGCCCAGAAGAAAGGGCTTACTCCAGGGGGATACTCAGGCTTATCACATTTTGGCCAAATTTTAACCTGCATTGCCAAAAAGCTTCATCCAGTTAGTGATAGCTGGATGGGTAATGCATCCTGTGATCTCTGGCTTGGTGCTTAACAATGTCATGGTAAAACCAGCTTCCTCAGCTCATTTCACTTCCCACAGGCCTAGGGAAGGGCACAGTCTTTGTATCTATCTTTAGTTGGTACAACAGCCTCACTGTCAACTCACATGGTTCTAGCCAAGCCATAGCCTAGTACCTTGGTGATAAGCACTAGAGCTGTCAGGCTGTACTGTCTGGAGATGAGCAATCTTTCATCCAGCCTGAGCCAGGTACCACTACTTTGTTGCCCTGTGCTTTCTGAGTCACTTAAGCTAGACTCTGCTGCTCAGAGGTGAGAGTGTCTCTCTGCTCTGAATAGATCCCTAGGGGGTCATTGTTCTGCTCCCAATAAGGGATACTGCTTCTTCACTGTAACAGGACACCCACATGCCCTCCATCTCACGTGATAGACATTAGTACCTCTGCTTCATTCCCTTTTCTCTTATTTCTGGGATGCCTTTTCCCTGTCCTCTCACTCAGAGGATAATTCCACTTTCAGCTGCAGCCCCATTGCCTGGTGAGACCATGGCATATTGCATTTTCATCCTGAGGCCAGACCCAACATTGCATCACTTGCTTTCACACAGCTCCAGCCCCACAGTGCATTAACAAGGAATGGTCTTTAACGATGGGCCTAATGGGGATGCTATGGATGCTGTAAAGAGCATTTGCATTGTGCACCACACGACAAGGTTTCTTAAACATTCCTCTCAGACATTAATTTTGGTTCCAAATTTATTTCTGGATGGCAGCTGTCTCATTCTAATTTTTTCTTCCTCTATAGCCTCTAATCTATTCTGCTTATAAGCAAACATCTGCTTGCAGACACACAGAGCACAGCCGAATCCAGCCCAGCTAGCCCATGGCACTGTTTGGGAATGCATTTTGGCGGTCTCATGCTCCACTCTATCAATTTTCCAAGATATTTATCCCCCCAAACAGTTCTCTGTTTAGGGGTAAATGAATAATTTGCTACTAAGAAAATATGATGAAAAAAAATCCCAGATTTAGCCTGGTATTTAACTTGCTGCTTTCTGTCCTCATGAGACTCTCCATGCTGTGAGCTTATAGCTTTTAAGGCCAATGACTCATTCAAGCAATATTTATTGAAAGCCTGTGTGTCACTGTGTGTCAAGCTCTTGATTAGGTGTGGAACCTGTAGGGGTGTTAAGTAAAGTTTTTATCTTTATGAAACTGACCTTCTAGTGGGGGAGATAAACAATAAACATGTAACAAGTAAATGAGTGAGGTAATTAGGGATGATGGTAAGCCTCACTTAGAAATCAATATTGGAATACTTAACTGAGTACCGGTTACCGTGTGCCAGGCCCCATGCTAAGTGCTTTGCCCATTTCTATGATCTGAATGTTTGTGCTTCCCTCAAAGTTCATATGTTAAAGCCTAACTGCCGATGTGATAATATTGTGAGATGGGGCCTTTGGGAGATGATTAGGTCATTTTGGGGGGGAGTGGAGCCCTCATCCATAGGATAAACGCCATTTTAGAAGAGGCCCTAGAGAGCTGCCTCACCGTTTCCACCATAAAAGGACACAAGTAGAAGGTGCCGTCTATGAGGAAGTGACTTCCCAGCCTCCAGAACAGTGAGAAATAAGTTTCTGTTGTTTATAAGCCACCCAGTTTACGGTATTTTGTCATAACAGCCCAAACTTAATAAGAAATTCTTGTTAATTCACTTAATCTTTATGAGATTAAGGTACTACTCTGTCAACCTACTTTTATAGCAACCTTCTGAGGCAGGTGAAACAGATATTTTTATCTGCATTCTAAAATGTCATCAGTGGCCAAAGCCACAGAGCTAGTAAATAGTGAGACCAGGATCTGGGTCTCTGTGGTTCTAAATCACACACCCTTAGTCACAACAATACTGCTTCATGTGTTGATGGGTTGATTAAAGAGCACTCTGAAGAGAGAATACTGATCTCTGAGGTTAGGGAGGGCTCTTGTAACATTACCTATCTATATGCTGTAATATAGATTGCACATGCTCCCTGGTACTACAATTGTTAGTGTGTGTATCCATTTTTTTTTTTTCTCACAGCTGTAAGCTCATTGAGGAGCAAGAATTGTGGCTTGTGCATTTGTGTGTGTCCCTTCTATTTGTAGCTTGGTGCCTAGACAATGAACATTGAATTGGACTAAAAAGCTCTAGTAGCACTATCCAACAGGAATATCAAGCAAGCCATACATCTAATTTTAAAATTTCTAGTAGCCACATGACAAAGAAGTAAGAAACAATGAAAATTAATTTTAATAATATACTGTAATTTCAACATTAATATGAAAATTATTGAGATATCTTATATTATTCTTTTTTTTTTTTTTTTTGAGACGGAGTCTTGCTCTGTCGCCCAGGCTGGAGTGCAGTGGTGTGATCCCAGCTCACGCAAGCTCCGCCTCCTGGGTTCCTGCCATTCTCCTGCCTCAGCCTCCCGAGTAACTGGGACTACAGGCGCCCGCCACCTCGCCCGGCTAGTTTTTTGTATTTTTTAGTAGAGACGGGGTTTCACCGGGTTAGCCAGGATGGTCTTGATCTCCTGACCTCGTGATCTGCCCGTCTCGGCCTCCCAAAGTGCTGGGATTACAGGCTTGAGCCACCGCGCCCGGCCATATTATTCTTTTCATACTAAGTTTTTGATATCTGGTGTGTAATCTACACTTATTCCGCATCTCAGCTAGGACTAGCCACATTTCAGTTGCTCATTAGCCACATATGTGCTCAGAGACTACAGCACTGAACAGCGCAGAACAATATTCATGAGATGAAAGAGGTGTGGATGCACGCCTTTTAGGTGTTAGATATTCAAATTCCAAAACCACTTTGGATCAAGCCCTTGAGACCTCTCATAGGAGCAAAGGGTCTCTTTATATCACTGGCCTTAAAAGTGGGTACCCTTCTGAAGGTAGGAGTTGGTGAGGGCTAATGGAAAAGGAATTAATTTTAGAAAGGTCTCTTACTAATTATGTGGCTTGGAACAAGTTACTGAATCCTTCTGAACCCATTTTCCTCCTCTGTAAAAGATGGACCCAAAAAATCTCTTGTAGAGTTGAAATGTATTTACATGCCTGGCACCAAAAAAGGCACCCAATAAATAATAGCTTTCATCAAATATTTTATTTTGTACTATCAGATACATTCTTTATTTACTAGAATAAAAGGTCATTTGCTGACAAATGAGATCCCTAGATGATATGCAATCCAACAAATATTAATAGAGTACCTACCATGTGCCCAACACTGTTTCAGGCACTTAGGACATATCAGGGAACAAAACAGACCAGGAGGATGTGCTGTCCCAGACAATCAACACAAGGCTCTGATGTGAGTACCTCCTAACACAATCTTCAGGCAAAACTAGCATTTTCAATATGAATCTCACATCAGAAGAGAAACAGTGCTAAAGATGCAGCAAGAGCAGAGATCCTTTTGGCCTGTGTGTGGTACCTGTAAGGAAATACTGCACAAGCGCTGGCCCTGCCCTACCCCATGAGTTCTACCAGGGGAGTGCAATGTTGTATGGGGTACTGTAACCATATTTCCATGTGGTGATTCTCCTTGGAAGATCATTTTTATTTTCAGGTAAGTAATTTAAAATACTATTTTAACATGAAGACCAACACAGAAATATTTTAAAGCTAAATGCAAAATTCACACAGAGTTTTACAACATAACATCGACTCCAAAGAAATTTCTTGGTTGTGGTGAGCATAACAGGTCACATGGCAGGAAAATTATGTATTGTGCTTTATTTTTATAAGGATACCTTAGTGGGACATTTTGGGAAGAAGTATATATATATATATTTTTGTTCCTCTAATATATAGAAACTGTTTTGAACTCTGATATTGTAATTCAGGTTGTTTCTTATCCCCTCTGTCAGCAGAGCTATATGGACACCAGATTTAGAAAGAGGGTGTTTTATGGCTTATTTACTTCAATCTGATGTCATGGGTCCGTGATTAGACTTCATAGGTGCTCCAGTCTCTGCCCAACTTATAAATCAATAGGCTAGGACGTTTTAAAAATTCAATTATACGTCACCTATATTCCTTGCTTCTCTTTTGCACAAAGTGAAATTGCCTAAAAGCTTCTAGAAGAATTAGGAAGCATGATCATGTTCAATAAACACAAGGTTATCAGAGAGAAAGAACATGGATTATTCACATCCCCCAGTGCTTGTCTATGCCCACAATTGCAACTGCTATAGAGAGACTCCCAGCTCCCAGGGAGCCAGTGACTAGAGGATCTAGGTTTTAGGGCAACTTGTTGGAAGCAACAGGCTATTCTTTATTCTCTAACCAATTTTGTGGAGAAATATTCTTCTGTGTTTGCACTGAGAACTTGAAACCTTGGCCAGTAAATGCTGAATTCAAATCCACAGATGATTTTCTAAAACACTTGTTCAGTTAGTGATTGAGTCAGCCTTGTAGATGGCCCGAGTCCCTGTCAACCTGACCAAATGAGAAATAATAATGACTCACATTTGTATAACGGTTTATGAATGGCAAAGGTCTTGCTCACATATTATTCTATTTGGTTCCCACAGAAACCCTATGTGGCAGAGATTGGTACATAGCCCCCAGTATCTATCCCCTTATTCTTCCACTATAACATGAGCTACATTTTTTATATGACTTTTCAGAATAAAGATGCCTCCAAGCCATACATGACCATGGTGTTGCCATGTGTCTAAATTCTTGCCAATGTAATGTAAGAAAAAATGATACGTGCAGTTTTTGTAATTCCTTTGTGATTTCTTCTATAACCTTTCGGTTAGGGGTGTATTGTTTAATTTTCTCATATTGTGGATTTCCAAAATTTTCCTTCTGTTACTGATTTATAGTTTCATTCTATTGTGGTCTGAGAATATACTTTGTATGATTTCAGGGTTTTTTTTTTTTTTAATGTATTGAGACTGATTTTATGGTCTAACATATGGTTTCTCCTGGATAATGCTCTGGTGCACTTGAGGAGATTGTATGTTCTGCTGTTGTTGGGTGGGGTGCTCAGTAGATGTCTATTAGGTCTTGTTGGTTTATATAAGAGTTCAAGTATTCTATTTCCTTGTTGATCTTCTTTCTGCTTGTTCTATCCATGATTGAACGTTGGGTAGTCAAATATCTAACTATTATCATTGAATTGTGTCTATTTTGCTCTTTCATTCTAGAGATTTTGCTTCAGTAGTTAAGTGTATTGGTGTTTATGATTGTTATCTCTGCTTGATGAGTTGATTTTTATGATTATAAAGGGTCCCTGTGGCATAATAAGAAAGATGTTTGGCCTTTGCCCCCAGTTTCTGGCACAGAACTTCTAAGACTCTTGGAATTCTTTAAGTGATACAGATATTGAACTGTCTTTTGTTCTAATGAGGTGACTCTTCTTGGAAGGTCACTAGATAGCTTCAGGAAGGGAGCTGGACTTCAGAAAAGCCAAGCTTTAGAAGTTTCAGCCCCACGCTCCAAATTCCAGGGAGAAAAGAAGGACTAGAGACCGACTCAATCACCAATAGCAATGTAATCACAGACTATGATATAATCAGTCGAGCCTATGTAATGAAACCTCCATAAGATATTCTAAATGACGAGGTTCAGAGAGTTTCCAGATTAGTGAACACATCAAGAAACTGACAAATTTGCATGCCCAGTGTGGCATGGAAGCTCTGTGCCTCCCCTCTCCATACCCTGTCCTGTGTTTCTCTTTCATGCCTCGAAGAGTTGTATTTTTTGTTCTGATGTGTCTCCTTTGTAATAATCGGTGAATAGCAAGTAAAAACACTTTACTGAGTTCTAAGAGTTGTTGCGGCTAATTATCAAAACTGAGCCGAATGTGAGGTCATAGGGGAGGTCATGAGGAACCCCAAGTTTGTAGCCATGTCAGAAAGAAGTCTGGGTAACCTGAGGATCTATGACTAGTGTCTAAAGTGAGGGCAGTTTTGTGGGACTGAGCTCTTAAACCTGTGAAGTCTAATGCTAATTCTGTGTAGTTGGTGTCAGAACTAAATTGAATTATAGGACACTTAGTTGTTTGAGAGTTGAAGAAGTGTTATTGCAAAAGACTACACATCTGGTGTCAGGAAGAAGAAAATCTAACAATACTTTTTTATCTTCAGTAACAATTTTTTCTTAAAGTCAGTTTTGTTTGGATTCACTCAGTCACTCTACTCTCTTTTGATTCCTGGTTGTATGATACATCTTTTTCCAGTCTTTTACTTTCAACCTATTTGTGTCTCTGAATTGGAAGTGTTTTTCTCTAGACAACAAATATTGAATAATTTAAAAATTTGTTCTGTCAATTTCTTTTAATTGAGGTGCTTAATGTATTTACATTTTATGTAATTATTATACTTACTAACTATGATTAATGCATTATAATTTATATAGTTACTGGTAAAGGATTTATATCTGACATTCTTCATTTTCTACCTGTCTCTTTTTGTTACTCCATTACTGTCTTCTTTTCCGTTAAATAGATACTTTCTAGTGTACCATTTTAATTCCCTTATCAATGTTTACTATTTTTTTGAGTTATTCCGTTAGTGGTTGTCCTGGGGATTACAATGAACATAATTTTTTGAAAAATAATTTAGTTTGGATTAATACCAATTTAGTTGAGACAGTATATAATATATATAGCTCCGATCTTTTCTTGTTCCTTTGTGATATTATTGTTCTACCATTTATATTTTTATGTATTATCTGCCTGTCAGTATGGATTTATAATTACTTCTTTATGCAACTGACTTTTAAGTCAAATGGAAGCAAAAAGAGCTACAAACAAAACATAGACTTATATTGTGTTTTATATTTGCTTATGTAGTTACCTTACTAGTACTTTATTTCTGCATGTGTATTAAAATTACTGTTAGCCAGGAGCAGTGGCTCATGCCTGTAATCCCAACACTTTGGAAGCCTGAGGTGGGCAGGTTATGATGTCAGGAGTTCAAGACTAGCCTGGCCAACATGGTGAAACCCCATCTCTACTAAAAATACAATAATTAGCCCAGTGTGGTGGCAGGTGTCTGTAATTCTAGCTACTTGGGAGGCTGAGGCAGGAGAATCGCTTGAACCCGGAGGCAGAGGTTGCGGTGAGCAGACATCATGCCACTGCACTCCAGCCTGGGCAAGAGAGCAAGACTCAGTCTTGGGGAAAAACAAACAAACAAACAAACAAACAAGCTACTGTCTAGCGTCCTCTCATTTCAGCCTAAAGGAAACACTGCAGTGTTTTTTGGTAGGGCAGGTGTGCTAATAATAAATTTTCTCAGTTTTTATTTATTTGCAAATGTTTTAATTTCTCCTTCATTTTTGAAAAACACCTTTACTGGTCTGCTGGATATGGACTTCTTGTTTAATAGTTTTGCCTTTTTTTTCTTTCTTAAGTCTGTCAGCACTTTGAATATGTCACCTCACTGCCTTCTATCCTCCATTGTTTCTGATAAGAAATCAGTTGTTAATCTTACTGAGAATCTCTTGTGTACGTGAAAAGTCACTTCTCTGTTGCTGCTTTCAAAATTCTTTCAGTCATTTGATGGTTTGATTATGACGTATGGGTTTCTTGATGTTTATCTTATTTGGAGTATATTGAGTTTCTTGGATGTGTAGATTAATGGTTTTCATCAAAATCTGGGAAGTTTTCAGCCATTATTTCTTCAGATATCCTTTCTTTCCTTTTTTTGTTCTGCTCTTCTTTTGTGTATGTCAGTGAACTTGATGCTATCCCACGGGTTTTTTAGACTATTCATTTTCCTTATTCTTTTTTTTCCTATTCTTCAGACTAGATAATCTCATTTGACCCATATTCAAGTTATTGGTTTTTTTTTTCTTCTGGCTGCTCAAATTTGCTGTTGAGCCCACCTAGTAGATGTTTCTTTCTCTTTTTTTTTTGACAGAGTCTTGCTGTCACACAGGCTGGAGTACAGTGGCAGGTGTGATCTTGGCCCACTGCAATCTCTGCCTTCCAGGTTCAAGCAATTCTTCTGCCTAAGCTTCCTGAGTAGCTGAGATTACAGGCGCCTGCTACCACACCCGGCTAATTTTTGTATTTTTAGTAGAGACAGGGTTTCACCATGTTGATCAGGCTGGTCTGGAACTCCTGACCCTAAGTGATTCACTCGCCTCAGCTTCCCAAAGTGCTGGGATTACAGGTGTGAACTCGTTGTGCCCTGCCAATTTTTCATTTCAGTTATTATACTTCTTAACCTCAGAAGTACTATTGGTTCTTTTTAATAATTTCTATCTCTTTTGACATTATCTACTTGATGAGGCACCATTCTCTTGCTTTCCTTTAGTTCTTTAGACACAGGTTCCTTTAGTTTCTTGAAAATATTTAAAATAGCTGATTTAAACTCTTTGTCCAGTAAGTGCAATGTCTGGATTTCCTCAGAGATAATTTCTATTGATTGCTTTTTTCTTATTTATTGGTCATATATTCATGTTTCTTTGTATGCCTTATACCCCTTTTTGTTGAAAACTAGGCCTCTTACATAATATGATGTGGTAAAACTGTGGAAATCAGATCCCTGCCTCCTGGCATACACAGGATTTTAAAAAATTGCTGCTGTTTGTTCTAGAAGTTGTTGCTTGTTTACTAACTTTTCACAATGAATTCTGTAAAGTCTGTATTCTTCACTGTGTGGCCACTGACTCTCTGCTTGGTTTAGTGGTCACCTGATGACTAGGCAGAAATTTTCTTAAACAGGCAAAACCAATCTTCTAGTTTCTACGAAAGGGCTCTGTTTGCATGTTGGATCATGCTTTCAACACTTAGGTGGGTAGTTGGCAACTCAGCTTAGCCTTCATTTCCTGCTTGTTCAGACCTAAGTGAGAGCTGAGGGCCTTATCAAGTCTTTCATGAGCATGCCCACAACCCTGGGTATGTGCATGGTCCTACACACGCACGTGCCCTTCTATATTCCCCAGAACATGTCATCAGAGACTTTCAAAGCTTCCATGGACATCTTATTTCCCAACTTTTCCTTTGGAGATTCTCAGTTAGTCTATTGTTTGCTCCAATTATTATCCACTGCCTTAGGGAGCTGCAAGTTAAATAATTACCTATAATTGTTTCTAACCAAGGAGCACAGGGAAAAGGCTTTTTATACAGAACAGCTCTGAGTGATGTCAAATACAGACAGCTTTACAAGTGGGGTCCTCCAGGGAAGCACTGGATAAGTTAAATAATGGCAATTCTCTGGGAATGAGACTTTGGGGTCACTCCAGCTCTATGCTGCTTCCTCCAGTGGGTTCCAGGCTGCCAGTTTTCACTGTAAATGCAGGCTGCTGGTTTTCATGGCTACTGTGAAGCTGGAGATAGGGGAATGAGACTAGGGAAAGTTAAAAATGTCACAAAGCTTATGGTTTCTTATGGAGATTTTGTTGCTTTTCTTAAATAAATGCTTCCTGGATAAGCCTTTGGTTAGTTTCCAGAGTTCTGTAAAAGGTGATTCTGACAATTTCGCAAGTTATCACGTAGCTGTTTTGTAGAAGAGAATTTGTGAAGGTACTTATGTTACCATTTTCTCTGATGGTCCTCTCCTGTTTTTAGCTTTCAAAATAGTGTCCTTATAGGCAGGGTCATCTATTTCCTCTGCTCTTTCTTTCCACCTGTAACCAGAAGGCAGATATCATTGGGAGCAGGTGCAACCATCTTACATCATGAGATGAAAACTGCACACTGGGGATGGTAAGACAACATGTTAGAAAGAGCTCAAGTCTGATGATCACTGAGCCATCACACCATCCCTGGACCACCAACCTGAACTTCTACATGAGAATTAGGAGTGTTTGCCATTTAAGCCACTGTTATGTTAGGTTTTCTGTCACACTGCACAACCCAAATCCTAATAATGCACTAGTGAAGTAGATAAGGCAGATTTGTTACTGTGCTTTATTTTTCTTAATGTGAAGAAATTAAAGCTGAGAAGTATTAACTGACATTCTTAAGGATAAACAGCTATTATGAAATGGTTGAGTCAAAGTCCATATCCAGGGGTTCTCATATCATAGCTCATCCTCTCTCCCTTTTCATAATCTCTCTCTGATGATGTGCGTGTATCTAGTTTTCCAGCAGCTAAATACCTCATTAAGGGCCATTCTCCCATAGAAGATGTTGGAGTAGGATGGCCTATGTGTTATGACCTGAGGGGCAGTGGATGAGATTCTGAAGTCCAGAAATATCTAATCCACAGCTTTGTAATGGGAGAAGGGAAATAGCTAAGGGGAATTCAGAGAATAGAAGCAGCCCTTCTTTCCTCAAGGACATTTGAGATACATTCAGTTGAAGTCTCGTGCAGAAGACATGATATTGTTCACTTGTTTAGAACAAGAATATTAGTGGGGTGCAGAAATAGAGAAAGGAATTAGAATTGGAGAAGCTACCACAGAGGTGATAAAAATGAAGTGCAAGGAAATTTTAAAGGGGATGAAAAGAGAGGAGAGAGGAGAAATTACCAGAGTTATGGCTGAGACCCAGCAGAATAAGGAATGAAGGAGGGGAAAAACTTTAGACTTCATTCTTTTTGGATGTTTTTGGTAACATTTTATTTTAGGTAATATTTAATACCTAAATATTAATACTTAATAACTTAAATAACATTTAAGTTACCTTTTTTGGTAGCTTTTATTTTAGGTACTGGGGTACATATGTAGGTACCATCTACCTACATATGTACCCCGGAACCTAAAATAAAAGTTACCCTAAAAAGCTAGCATCCAAACAAACATTACCTTTGTTATATAGGTAAACTGCATGTCATGGAGGTTTGATGTATAAATTATTGCATTACCCAGGTAATAAGCATACTACCTAATAGGTATTTTTTCTGATTCTCTCCCTCCTCTTAGCATCCACCTTCAAGTAGGCCCCAGTGTCTGTTGATCCACTCTTTGTGTCCATGTGTTCTTTTTGTTTAGCTCCCATTTGTAAGTGAGAACATGCAATATTTGGTTTTCTGTTCCTGTGTTACTTTTCTTAGGATGATGGCCTCCATCTCCATCCATGTTACTGCAAAGGACATGATCTCATTCTTTTTCATGGCTGTGTAGTATTCAGTGGTGTATATGTACCACAGTTTCTTTATTCAGTGTGCTATTGATGGGCATTTAGGTTGGTTCCATGTCTTTTCTATTGTGAATAGTGCTGCCATGAACATATACATGCATGTGTTTTATGTCACTGCATGCGAGATGGATCTCTTGTAGATAGCATAATCTTGAGTCTTGCTCCTTTATCCACCTTTCCACTCTGTGCCTTTTAATTGGGACGTTTAGCCCATTTACATTCAAGGTTAGTATTGATATGTGTGGATTTGATCTTGTCATCTTGTTGTTAGCTGGTTATTATGCAGACCTGTATGTGTGGTTGCTTTATAGTGTCACTGATCCATGTAAGTGTGCTTTTGGAGTGGCTGGTAATGGGCTTTCCTTTTCATATTTACCACTCCTTTCAGAACCTCTTATAAGGCAGGTCTGGTGGTAACAAATTCCTTTAGCAATTGCTTGTCTGAAAGGGATCTTATTTCTCCATCAGTTAAGAAGTTTAGTTTGGCTAGATATGAAATTCTTGGTTGGAAATTCTTTTCTTTAAGTATGCTGAATATAGGTTCTTGATCTCTTCTGGCTTAGGGTTTCTGCTGAAAGGTTTGCTGTTAGCCCAATGGACTTCCCTTTGTTGGTGTCCTGTCCCCCTTCTCTCTAGCTGCCTTTAATACTTTTTCTTTCATTTTGATCTTGGATAATCTTATAATTATGTGTCTTGGGGCTGGTTTCTTTGTGCAGTATCTCACAGGGGTTCTCTGCATTTCCTGAGTTTGAATGTTGGTCTCTCTAGTAAGGGTGAGGAAGCTTTTATGAATGACATCCTGAAAAATGTTTTCTAAGTTACTTGCTTTCTCCCTATCTCTTTCTGGGATGTCAGTGAGTCATATGTTTGGTCTCTTTATGTAATCCCACATTTCTCAGAGGTTTTGTTCATTCTTTTTTATTCTTTTTTCTTTCTTTTTGTCGGACTGACAAAAATATTTCAGACAGCCAGTTTTTGAGCACTGAGATTCTTTCCTTAGCTTGGTCTGTTCTGTTGTTAATAATTGTTATTGCATAATGAATTTTTTGTAGTGTTTTTCAGCTCTGTCAGATCAGTTTGGTTCTTTTTATAATGGCCATTTCATCTATCAGCTCCTGTATCATTTTATTTTAATCCTTAGATTTTTTGGATTGGGTTTTGACTTTCTCCTGAATCTTGATGCCCTTTATTCCTATCTATGTTCTGGATTGTATTTCTGTAATTTCAGCCATTTCAGCCCAGTTAAGAACTATGCCTGGGGAACTAGTGTGGTTGTTTGGAGGAAAGAAAACACTGGGTTTTGAGCTGGCAGAATTCTTGAGCAGGTTCTTTCTCATCTGTGTGGGCTGGTGTTCCCTTAACTGTGGTATACATTGAGTACAGTCAGTAGACTTCTATTCTGGATGTTTTTAGAGGGCCATGGCTTTGTGCAGGGCCTTTATGTGTAGCTGAATTCTTGTTCGTGGTTTCACAGGATGTGTTTATTAGCGAAGTGTTTTTGGTGTTCAAGTTTGGGCTGTGATCCAGTAGGTAGGCTGTTGTTCAGCCATGTGGCTCCTCTGTATTTCCTCACGATTGCAGCCACGCTCCCTCTCAGTGCTGTGAATGTGTGGGTTCCTCTCCCACTTGAGTGCTGGCTGAAGATCTTGGCTTGGCACTCCTGGGCTGCCCACTGCAGCTCTGGGGAGAGCTCAGGCTTTATGTTCCCTCTGCAGTTTGGAGGCAGCAGCTCCCCTGCTAAGAAAGGGGCCTTGACAGTGATTGTGGCAGAGGACCTTTCACTTGTCTCTTGGGGCACCACCCCAGAGAGATGTGGACCTGCTGTCAATCAGTGGAATTGGCCTGGGATGGGGCAGCTGCCCTGTGGGCCCAAGTGGTGAGGGATAGGGGTCCTGACAAGTGGGGTGGTGGGGGTGAGCATGGTGGTGGAGGTATCACATGGGAGATAGACTATCCTTTTCTCCTTAGGGCAACTGCAGCTTGCTAAAAGTGTGGTTAAAGCACTCAGGGTCTTTCCTCCTTCCTTAGCCCAAGGGCAGCAAGAGTAGTACCACTGCAGTGGCAGTGGCAGTGGCAGAGGGGCTTTCAGTTACCTCTGGGAGTTCCACCTCAGAGAAAGGAAGAGCTGATGCTACTGGGAATGTTCAGCCAGGGAGTGGGATGGTTGTGCTGCTGGCCTGGGCCTGGGGCTCTGCTTGTTGAGGAGAAGGAGGTTGAGGGCTCACAGGGAAGAGAGACTGGACTCCTGTTCGTATGGTGACTGTGGTATGCTGGAAACACAGGTGAGGCTCTCAGGCTCTTTGTTTCTTCCCCGGGGGCAGAATCACTGCTGTGGCAGTGGCAGTGGAAGAGGGGCTGTCAGTGACCCCCTGGAGCCCCTACCCAGGGAAACTCAGAGCTACTACCAGTGGGTCTGCTCAGCCGTGAGTGGGGTTGTTCCCTGAACCAAGCTGGTTCTGGCTGCATTTTCTCGAGGCCCAATAACGAGAAGCAGACAAACTAGGAAAGAAGGAAATGTATTACTGTAACCAGACACAGGGAGAAGGCCGGAGATAATTCCACCAGACCAACCCAAAGCGTTACAATTTTCTTAGTGCTTATATAGGTTGGGGTTTGTGCCTACGTGCAGTATAGCATTTGCCTAAGTCTATTGGTAACTAATTTTGTTTCAACTAGAAGTACAGAGGCAAAAAGAAAAAATGCTTGCTAAATCCAATTAAAAGGGCCCCATTACCTTCAAGGCCTGTCTACTATGGTACCAGAGTGATTATTTCTATCTTGTCTCCTTTACAGCTTGGTCTGGAGAGCTGCCTTAGGCTCTCCAATGATTCTATTCAGATAGCTGCCTCTGTTACCTTGACTTGTCTCAGATTTTGTCAACCTGAGATGGGTCCTGGCACTAGGAATGTAAGGCTGTCTCTATTATTTTGGCTTGCTCCACAAGGGAGAAACCCATGCAAGGATCCTACTGACCGTACGTTTCACTTCTAGCTTTGATGTTTGGGCACCGATTTCCCTAGGTTAAATATTTGCTCAATGTTAAGGCAGTGCTGTGGAAATTTGTTTGTGTAGCTGGGGTGCTATGCAGGCCTATCTGTGTGATTGTCAGGGAGAATTGGCCTGCCACAGGGTGGCTGATCTGTGATCCTGAACTGAGGGCCCTTCCTGGTGAAGAGTGGCAGGATGGAGGCTCACAGGAAAGAGAAACTGTGGTATGGTGGCTGTAGTGTGCTAGAGGTGCCAGAATAGCAACTAGGCCCTTTGTTGCTTCCCCAGTCCAGAGTGATTAGGGTGGTATCACTGCAGCTGCACCTGCAAGGGGGCTGTGGGTTGTCTCTGGGATTTCCTCCTCAGAGAACTGCAGAGCCACCTCTGACTGAAGTGTTCAGGCAGCAGAAGGTTAGTTGTGCTGCAGTTCCTGGTTGGGAGGCCCTGCCCAGTGAGGAGAAGTGGAAATGGAGACCTGCATGGAGAATAGTCAGGCCGCTTTTCCACAGGGCGGTTGCACTGTACTGGGAATCTATGCCAGTCTGCAATCACCACACAAACTCCAGAGCCTGAGGGTAACAGCAGCGAGGGCTGCAGGGCAGTAAAGATGGCGGCCTGTCTCTGCCTCTGCCTCTGGGAGCCCTCTCCAAGGAAGTGCAGAGCTGCTATCAGCTCACAGCCCAGGAAGGCATGGTTGGGGTCCAAAGTTGGGAGGTCCTGTCCAGTGAGGAGAAGCAAGATTGGAAACCCATGTATAAAACAATCTGGCCACTTTTCCATGAGGCATCTACACTGCTTCATGAGGGATCTGCACCAGTCCCTATTCAGCCGTACCCTCCAGAGCCTGAAGGCAACAGTGATGAGATGAGGGTTGCAAGACAACAAAAATGATGGCCTGTCTCTCCCACTGGAAGCTCTCTCCCAGAGAAGTGCAGAGCTGCTACTGGCCCAAGAGCCTGTTTGGAGGGTGGCTGGAGTCCCAGGCCAGTGGGCCTTATCGTATCGGGTGCAGTGGAGGCAAGGCCTGCAGTCCAGTACTGCTTTAGCCCCCTGGATTCCCCTTTCCTGGGAGTGTGCAAGGCAGACTAAACTCCTGTTGCCAGAGCTGCAGCCACTAATGCCAGGATGCCTGGGATCTGAGGCTCCTGGAACTCTGCATGTGCCTAAGTGCTGGATCTGCCCAGAATCTGCATAGCTCTCCATGTCAATCTGAAGGGCCTCGTGGGTGAGCTCATAAAAGGATCTCCTGATCCCAAGGTTGCAAAGGTCCAGGGCAGGAGTATGGGTCCCTGGGGGCTCTCACTCACTGTTTTCTCACAGTGCGGGAGACTCCCCTGGCTCATGCCACTCCTTGGTGGACAATAGTCCTGTGTTGCTCCTCTTGATCTCTGTAGGTTGAATTGATTCCTTGATGAATCCCAATGTGTCCACTGGATGTTCCAGTTGAAGATCCAGTATTTACTCGCCACTCTTTTTTCTCTCTGTGAGAGCAGCACACACAATTAGCTTCTAGTCAGCCATCTTGGCCCCTCCCCTGCTATCATTGTTTCTTTTAACCAAGAAAGAGAATTTAACCTTAAATTAAGATTTCAAGTTCTAAATTCTGTCTAGGAACTTAATAATAGGAAGGGAATTATATTACGTTATTTGGGATGCTGTATAGCATCCTCTTGAAAAATTGTATAAACTCAAGAGCTGTGGAGTCAGAGTTACCATGTTCAAATTTTTGCTCAACAACTTCTAAGCAAGTCAGGCAAGAGAGGGCTTAGGGCCCCAGCCAAGGAGATAGTTATAGGAAGGTCGGCATCTTATGCCAGGGGAAAGGTCACAAGCTATGAAACAAGAGCAGAAAACATTCAATGGTGTTTCTAGAGGAGTTGTGCAGAGTGGTCAGTATGTAAACAGGGGTCACATAAGGTGTCAGAGGGCATGAGAGCAGCTTGTGTATGTCTCTCTTGGACTTCAGCTTTGACCAGTAATCCTTTGCATATGTGGCCTAGGTCCAACCCTAAAAGGCTCTCTCATGCTGAATTAAATAAAAGACCAATAAGCAATGTAGGTTTTTGGATCAATAACAAGGAAATAAAGCAACCGATAGCACAAATTGTCTTCAGATACGATTTTTCAAGACAGTGTCCACTTTATAGAGAGAAAAGACTTTTAAGGGATTACTGGTGATAACAGATTTGGAACCAAAGTATACACTAATGATCTCTAAGATCTTTCCAATTTTAACATTCTATAAATTAAAAAAAAAATTCTTATGACCTTCTTATCAAGGCCTGAAGTAATCCACACATTATTTCTTATTAGGAATTCATAAAGTAGTCAATAACAATGTCCCATCATTATTAACATTATCATTATATTTAAAGGTCATATAGTGAAATAGTATTCTGAAATATTATGGGATTTTTTCCTCCCAATATTTGCAGTTATTTTATAATCCCTCCCTTATTTAGGTGGCTAGATCATAGACATCAACACATATTACACTAGAAGCAGAGAAAAGCATTGAATTTCAGAAGCCTAGGCTCTGAGAAGACACATAGCACAGCAAATGTGAGATGAATCAAATCTATTTTTCATGCCCCCAAACTATTTACAGCTTACTGGAATAAAGAAGGCAGTGGGCTGCATGAAGGAGGTGACAGTCACAGAGGAAGCTCGAAAGGTCACTATGTTGGTGAATTGGAGCCCTCAACTGCAGGCAGGACCCAGAGCTCCATTCTTGAATGGAGGCCAGTGAAACAAGACTCTCACATGGAAAGATGTGTAGAATGTCTAGTGTGAGAGGCCTGAGAGACTCTGAAAACTGCTACTGCTCATGATGATGTGGGAGCAGAATATTGAGCCAGAAAGAAACTTGAATTTGATGCAGGACTATGGTAGTCCCATGTGGTTTCTATAGCTCATGGGCCATGAGGGCAACAGCACATTCACTCTAGAGCAGGACACTGGGATTATCTGAGAGGGCCCTGGTCACCAAGGATCGTGGATGGAGAAGGAGGGGTGATTCAGCAGGGACCTACACTGAACCAAAGACTGGTTAGGCACAAAACCAACAATCACGTACCTGTTCAGGTGGGTAACACCCCTCTTCGCCTCCCCTAGGCCCCACTGACCTGTCCCTGAACCCGTTGTTTAGCTCAGCATAATCTGTCCTCAGAAATCAGGTAAACCCTGAGGAAGTTGGGGGATGGGACTGATAACCAAATTGATTAAGTCTCTGCCTGTAAGCAGATTAAAGATACACAAGTAGATTTTGAATTGAGTTATAGAAAAATAAGTTTGAATTGAGTCATAGAAAAATAAGCTTGCATTTAAACACTTTTCAGTTTGTGGATTAAAATTCTTATCTGCTATACTGAACATGGTTAATACCTTTAACTAAATTATTTAGAATCTTCCCAAAGATCCTGCTGGATTTCTTTCATCCCCACATCACAGATGAGAAATTGTGACCAAGAAATTATGTAACTTGCCCAAAGGCACATAATCAGCAAATGGAAGGAGGGGAATTTGTCATTTTGCTGATAAAGTCTCTGTTCTTTCTAGAAACCACACAGCTTTGAAGGATATGGCTGCCATGGAAAGGTGGGGTAGGCAGAAAACGAAAGCCACCAATTAAAGGGTGCCAACCTGGAATTTGCCAGTTGCCAAAATCTCTTTGAAATAACTGTGATTCACTCACAAGGAGGAAGGAAGCGGCTTTAAAAGAATCAAAATGTGTCTTGTGACAAGAGGCAATTAAATTCTGTTCCCCTTGAGTTAAATCCTCTTTATGGCTCTTTGGTGGACACACAATGACTGAAATTATGTCTAAAGAAAAGGCTGTTTTCTCCTGGCTGTATATTGATGGGTTAATCACAGGGCACAGTCTTAGCAAATTTGCAAATACTGTCCTTAGGGTTGGCTCTTTATAGCAGGCTTCTTTGTATGTCTACGATTAGCAGAAACAACACCCAGGAGGACCAAAAGCAAGGGTCCCTATTCCTGGTACAATTAAGGACAAACTTACTGCCAAAGCTGATAGAATTATTTGGGGTTTGTTTACTTGTGGTAGCTATTGAAGAGCTTATGGAAGATGGGGAAGTAGCTGCTGGCTGTTAGTTCATTTCACCAACTCCAGGACAGGGGATGGATATAGCCCCCTTTATTTCAAAAAGCACTGCTAATGGACATTTAAGTTGCCTGAATAGGCGAAACTATCTCAACAAGTGAATGGGAGGAATAAAGAAAAGAAACACCTATAATTCAGTAGCACCTGCTTCAAGGACTGTTTCACTAAATTGGATTGTTGCTGTATGTGCACTTACAAAGCAATTAAAAAAATAAAACTACACAAAGAAACTTTGCCTTGGTTTATGGTTCAAAAATACATGAATGTTTTTCTTTAGACCTCACAAATAAGTAAGACTTCAGCGTTTAATATATGGTTTTATTTGGTTCCAATCATTGCTTTTAGTAACCTCCTATTTAATGTTCTGACCCTCCCTGCAGGTCTAGGACACACAGGATGTCCCTTGTGTCTGCAAGCAACACCTTTCATAGTGCTGAATTTTCTGGCTGCCAGATGGAGCTTTTCTTTCACACTAAATTGATTTCTGTGAAAAGTCTTTGTCACTTGCAATATGATGATGCTTCTAAGTCTTTGCACCATCCTAACAGAAGGTCCCTAGGTAGACCTTGAGCCATCTTTCTGTGATCCCTCTGTGACCTCTCTGTATTGTTGCCCTTTTTTGACATTTCTGATGATCAACTCTGAGACTCCAGCTGCAACATCACCCTCTAGAAGCACAAATTTCATCCTCTGGAAATAAATCCTGGATATATAGTTTTTTTTTAATTTGCTCTCTTTGAAAACTGCCTCTACTCTCTGATTACCTTCTGGTGTGTGTGTGTGTGTGTGTGTGTGTGTGTGTATATATATATATATACATACAGTTCTCATCTGCTAATATGCCTTCAAGACATTCTAGAACTATTTTTGATTGGATTCTAGTTAATAATAAGAGTAGTAATAGTAATAAAACACTTAAGAGATTACAAAGCACTTTTCTTATACTAGAAATGAAGCTTAAGGGGTCTAAATAGCAAAACCAGGCTACTACATAGTAAGTGGTAGTTAGGTTTAACATTTCTGTCCAGGAGAGATTTACTCAGGTAGCACTCACTTCAAGGTTGTTTTTCTTTCATCAATAGCCACAGTTGTCTTAATATTTCTCAAGTAAGAAAAACAGAAACCAACCAACTAACGCACTGACAAACCAAAACATTGCATTAGGCAGTTTTTGATGTTGTACTTTGTGGGAAGTGTGGACTCAATAAATTCTTGATTTGCATATTTCTGAGCTTTAAGACAGAAATACCAGCTAGTGCTGAGAACAAATAATTAATGATGACTTTACTTAGAAATTTTTGACAACTACATATGGGAAAACTAAGAGCTCTCTTTTGTTATTATAAATAATTTTCTTTTCTCATTCAAAGAAACATCAATTCAGTATAGGCAGGTGTACTGATGAAGAGTAGAGAGTGATCAAATACAGGATGATGACAGTGACTTGTCTTAGTCAACCCAATTGTCTGATTTCCTGCTTACTCCCTGAGAGAAGGTTTTGGAGTGTCCTGGGTGTGTGCATTGTGATAAATGTGTATGTATGCATGTGTATATATATATAGACACACACACTCTTTTGCAAATGTGTGTTTATATTCAAGTACTTTAGTTGTTAGCAAATGAAGATAATAAAAACAGCTAACATTTATTGAATAACAATTTGGCAGGATCTCTGTTTGGCACTTTATATGCATTACCTAATTTAATTTTCCCCAAAACTCTAGTAAATAAAGTCTCTTAACCTTCTTCCCCATGTTATCAGCTGAGAAAAGTAAGTTTTTTTTGTTTACAAAGTTTGAATCCTGTCCAAACAAAGTGAATGTCCAACCTAGGAGTGGCATGGGCTCTGCATTAGAACTCATATTATGATGTTACATAAGTCATTCTCATTAAACTGCTTTGATGTTTTTATTTTTTTGAAGGCCAAATCAAAACCTCCCCTAAGTTATTTTTCTTAAAATGTATCTGCAGCAGGTAGACACCAATAGGTAATAACCCTCAAGATTTGGGTTCCCAGAATGAATGGACCAGAGACATGTTTCCCTTAGAAAACAAGGCTGGAATGAGTGCTCCTTCTCTCTGTGGATGACCCACATCACATTTGCACTTGCACTGTGTCATCTGAAGATCTTCCCTGCTTGCAGGTCACTGTTCGACAGTAGTGTGGCCATCTGATTTACCTTTCTATCTTGGCCATTCCAACCTGACTGTTTCTCAGAATTAAACATGGCAGTCTCAGATTTGCTCATTTATGATCACCGATGCTGTGTTGCACTATCCTAGAGGTATCATTGGTATTGCACTCACCATTCACAAAGGAAATTCATATGAATGATGTTCTCTGGATTTGTGCAACCCAGCAGTTCTGCATCTCATTCACCTTCCTATCGAATCATTCACAGTCTCATAACAGTTTCCCAATTAAATCTGAGTTCCATGTACTTTCTAGTATCAAATCCCCAACCTCTCACTTTTCTCATATGGATGAATCAGTTGTTTTCCCAAAAGAGGGCTAGTAATTTATTTATAATTCAGCATTTTCTTCTTGCTTGATCTAAGGACTGACATCTACTGAATTGTCTCGCTACTTAATTGACCCCATAGATTGTCTTTGTAAAGCAGCATTTCCAACTTAAATTTCTACAAGGCTGTATTTTCATGATCATTGTGTATAGCAAATTCAATATCTGAAGTTTTGATCAGCCTTCCATTTTAATCAACATTTTTCTGCATAAAGTGTGAAGATTTTCAATGTCAAATGTCACACTTTATGTACAAATCTGATAATTTTTCTATCCAGTTATAAAACAGGTTGGTCACTTTTTTCCTCTCTCCTTCCTCTGAAAGCCCTCCTTTTCATCTCTGATTTGAATATCTCATTCAGTACTTACGGATCTATATATCTTGTATTATTTTCATCTTTCTTCCTATTAGAGTACATGCCTCTTGAGAACAGAAGCCATTTATTTTTCATTTTGTATTCTTATATGTCTAGAAAAGCACTTACACAGCAAACATTTGTTAATATCTTTGTCTTTTTCGTTTATTGTTTTATCTCCAAAAACCTAGAAAAATGCCTGGCACAAATATTTTTTGGATGAACAAGTTGATGGTGTTGGTAACTGGAACTTTAGTAAAGAAGTTGTAATGAATAAGACATTTATATAAAAGGCCAGACAGGTAGTAGACACTCACACACTCTGAATTAGAATCCATGAGATACTTTGATAAATTATTTAGAAAATACCACATTAATAATTCATATTTAGTCCAAAATGAAAAACTTGGTGCCTTTCTGAATATTTTCCACTATGGAAACCCATTTCTCTGAAGATTCGTAAGTCATGGAAGAAAGATACTGTGAGAACTTTGTATAGTTATCCACCCCCCCGCCCCAACCCACACATATCAAGTTGTTTTCAGCATGGGAGAGCAGAGGAAAGCCAGAGGTTATGTGTGGCATTTTCAGAATACATGATAGCTTCAACTCCATGCAGAACCACCTATATAATATGTGGAGTTCAGTGCAAAGTAAAAATGCAGGGCCCCTTGTTAAAAAAAATTGTCAAGAATTTTAAGATGGCAGCAGCAGAGAATTAAATCAAGCTCAGCACCCTTCTGATGGGGTCACAGCTCACAGGTCCATGAAGCAAGGCTGGGCTCCATGTTAAGATCTGTCACTATAGATCCTGTGGGGTTGGTTTAAATTAATCCATGGAGGAAACAGTAACTGTGCAAGAAAGAGGATATTTTTGGTCTCTGTGGATTTTAACACTGGAAGTACTCATGGATCTAAATGGAGTATTTCGCAGAGGAGCTGGTATCTGCTAAGGCAGGTCACTGGCTTCCGGGAAGAGATAGAATTGTTGGCATTATTAAACGATTGGCAGGGAGGACTCTGAGACCCCATCAGAATAGAACTGTTGGCATTATTAAAGCACTGGCAGGGAGGACCCTGAGGCCCCACCAGAACCAGAGAATGCCTAGACATGGATCCATGTAGGTCTTGATCTACAGAGGACATAGACATGGACCCTCACCTGGGAGCTTGGGAGTGGCCTTGCTTACTCCAGGTTCTCTTAGAATTGGAGCCCCAAGTATCTAAAGTATCCTGAATCCAGTGAAAGGTTTATTTTAACATGAGATCTTGGGTAATAGAAAAAAAAGTGTGGCCTGAGATATAAGAGGTACACGTAACTAATCCCCAGGAAAAATGTGCATGATTGCATAATGAGACACCTGGTCCCATTCTATAAATAGAAGGTCTGGGCTACAGCCTGGGCTTAGCTCTAGGCAGCCGTGACCTCTCTGAGTCTCACCTTCCTCAGATGAGGGAGTTGACCCAGCTGAAAGTTACCTTTCAGTATCAGGAGTCAAAAATAAGTCTCGATTCTTTCTGTTGGTGTTGCTATAAAAAGCTCACAAAGCACTTCCATATATAACATTTCATTTTGCAATTGTTTAGGCCTTCTGCTCCCAGTTTAGGCTCCTCGCACTTCACCACACTGTCTTCTGGCAAACATTTTCTTCTTATAGATTAGAAATGAGCCTTCATAGTATCTCCTGCTCATAATGTTTTCATACTCTGGGTTTACTCTACAAGAGACTTCCTGTCTCAAGTGTACAGGCGCGGTAGAGACATTGAAGAGCTGTCTCTGCCTTGGCAGACCTAGGTAGTGTGCATACATGGCCTCTGTGATGGAAGAGGTCTAAGTAAGACTAAGAACAATGGCTGCACTGCAGTCAAGTACAGGCGGAGGTACACATCTGGCATAGCGTGACACAGCGATATTGGAGCACAGGCGCACAATCCTGTGCATTATGCAATCCCAGCTTTGTAGCCATCACATGGGGGGTGCTCATTGCCTACCTCTGAGCCACTATTGTCTGTAAGGTGTATAAAAGCAGCACTGACAGTGTGAGGGAGCTGCTGAATAAGCCATGTCCCACTACCTATGGTCTTGTGAGTATTCTTTCAGCTACCCGCCAGCCCACCAACTCCCCTCAGACCTTGACTGGTGCTGGAACCTAACAGTAAGTGTAAGCCAATGTACCAAGGGAAAATCTCTGAAAACATTTGGACTTAATTCTAACTTACATTAAATCCTTTACATGACTCCCAGGAAAACAAGGAAGTACTTTCTTGCTCCTGTCCCTGAAGGGACAATAAAACAGACCACTTCCACATAACAACAAAAAAGTGATAGAAAAAGAATGGCTAACCTTTAGAATCTGATGTGACATATCCAGTGTAGGTTCGGAAATAGCTCAGTGCTCATGAGAAGACATCAGGGAAGGACATCAATGCCAAGCCAGTGAGGGAGGCAGGAAGTTGGGCCTCACACAAAGCCCAGAAAGTAAGGAGCTGTGATTTACCACAAGACTTCTAACAAAGTTACTGCCATGTCTAAAATCACTTGCTGGCTGCTGGGTCCATCTGGCCCTTTATCGGCCAAATCTACATCAGTAGATAAAATTTGTCACTATTTTAATTTAACTAACATCATGGAGAGAGCATGGCTTTTGGATCAGACACATTTAAGTCTGTTTGAACTTATGGGAACTAATGGTCATAACAATGTTACTTGCTTCACAGGTTGATTTAATAATGTTATAATAAAATGCATGTAAAAATTTCTGGACCTTGGGGGTTATAAAAAACTAAGGTTACTATCATTGAAATGTTTTAAAACCTGCAAAGGCAAGAGTAATTTCTCTTTAAGTAAAAAGACCTGTTAGAGAGACTGCTTTGGCGGTAGAAAGTCTTAGGATGCTAGAACCACAATTTGTTATTAGATTAATAAAATAGAGCCCAGTTTCTTAAAATGGTGGAAAATGAGAGCAATACAAAGCACTGGTAGTCATAAGAAAGATGTCAGATCTGAGGACTGAGGAAGGTAATGGATTGCTTGCCCTGTCACTCAATAAACATTTATCGGACCCTACTATGTGCAGAGCATCTGAAGAAGCCTTCAAGCTATAATCTAACAGGAGACACATGGCACATCACAGACATTAGAAAGCAAAGTGTCAATAGAGGACCCCTGCAGGAGTTCAAATGGCTAGGGCCTAAAGATATCAGGAGGTTTGCCAAGGAGGTGACATTTGAGACAGTCCTTAAAGCAGGGCTCTTCAGATCGCGGGTCATAAATTTATTATGAAAGAGATGAGAGACTGCACATTGCAAGGATGAGTATTGCTTTTTGGAATTTTTGATTCAATGTGTGTCCTAGGTCAAAATATACAGTTCTTATTGTAATTCATGCTCAAAAAGTTTGAAAATCATTGCCTCAAAGGATTAGTAAGATTTGGACACATTTTTCTGATTTCCTGTCCCTTGCACTGGATTATTTCATTTCTTGAGGGACCCTTCTGTTGCTACTCCCTCTTTCTTGCCTTTCCAACTCCAGTATGAACTGCAAAACTGAGTTTAGGCATGGCCTTTTTCCATAAGATTTTTTCAACTCCCTCCCACTCACCATCTTTACCCTAGTGTGGGTTGAGTGCTCCATCACCACATTCCCACAGCATCCGTACTTACACATTTCACAGCACTTATATAGTGATTGTTTTTGCTTGCCTGTCTACCCCCAACCCAAACTTCCTTGGGTCCGGGAGCTCATAAAGTCTGTGTCTTATTCAGGGCTAGTCTTATGGGTATGCAGTCTGTGTAGTCACACAGGGATATGTAGTTAGAAGAGCCCTGTGCTTCTAAGGCACTGCTATCACTGTTTTGAAATTCTTATTTTATAACAGAGTCTGAATTTTCATTTCATACCGTATCTACAAATTATGTAGTCATTCTGTTCTTATTGACCCTAAAGGTAACCACAACCTTGCTTAGAATAGAGTAAGAGATCCACAAATGAATGAACAAAATATGAATGATTGAGTGAATAGCATCCATCATCTATTGAGAGCCTATTATGCTGTCTCAGAAACTGGGTTAATAGTGGTCATGTACATCGTGTCGTCTAAATGTCTGCAGACTTTAGGGACAGGTAGCACTAGGGGAAGGAGGATTATGTGAGCAAAGATGGGAGGTGAGAAAATATAGGATATGTGAGGAAAGTGGGGCACATAGTTTAGTTCAATTTAACAGCAAGAGAAGGCATTAGTGAATGATGAGTCTGGAAAGTAGGTTGAGACCAGATTGCAGAGGGAGAGGTGAAAAGTTGAACTTTGTGCTGATGATAATGGAGGCCAAGGAATATTTTTGAGTAATAATGTCTGGGCATGAGGAAAGTTTTGGAGCTACTTAATATCTCTTCAGCTCTGGAAGAGTATATGGGAAACCTGTTCATCATTTGGGAAAGGAAATTTCCTAAGGTTCTATGAAGTCACTGTTAGATTGTATTTCATGTGTTTCTCCAGGATTGTATGAAAATCAAATGTCTCGAATCTATTTTAACAATTGATATTTTGAAAGCACTAAGAGAGACAACTATTTCAATATATCCTTTTTTTGAACCAATAATCAATTTTATTTACAACTTTAGGAAGGCATTTTTTTTTTTTTTTTTTTTGAGACGGAGTCTCGCTCTGTCATCCAGGCTGGAGTGCAGTGGCCGGATCTCAGCTCACTGCAAGCTCTGCCTCCCGGGTTTACGCCATTCTCTCGCCTCAGCCTCCCAAGTAGCTGGGACTACAGGCACCCACCACCACGCCCGGCTAGTTTTTTGTATTTTTTTTTAGTAGAGACAGGGTTTCATCGTGTTAGCCAGGATGGTCTCGATCTCCTGACCTTGTGATCCACCCGTCTCGGCCTCCCAAAGTGCTGGGATTACAGGCTTGAGCCACTGCACCCGGCCTGGGAAGGCATTTTTAAAAATTGTGGCTCATCCCTGATTAGGAAGTAGGTGAACACAGAATAAATTGTATTAAGTCTGTGAAACATGGATGTTCAGTTTCATAAAGAAAAAAAACATAAAGATTGCCATAAAATATATTCATATGTTTGGAATTCATATGGATTGCCATATGGATTGCCATATGAATTCCAATATTCATATTCATATTGGAAATAGTGTCAGCACATTTCCAGGTAAGGAGAACCTGTATTTCTGACAGAAAGAGATCAGACTGGTCATTCAACATGTGATTCCATCAAATTGCTCAATGAAAAAGCAAACTGTGTAGATATGTTGAGGTGAATCCAGGGAGAAATAAATGGAATTGGACTTTTTTCAAAGTCTTTTCTGTACCTAATTCCTTCTTTTACAAGGGACAAAACTGAGACACCTGCAGCATGCACCTGGCCAAGACAGTCAGTTTGTAGTCGGGTCAGAACTAGGGCAGGACCAAGGCTGGTTGCGTTGAACTCTGAAGATTGCTGCTAACTCCAGTTTTCTTGGTGTCAGACACATTTCTTTCAGTGATTAATGCTGATCATAAACTCATTGCCCTGGAAATAATAAAAATCTAAATCTTTAAGTCCATCTATACATGTGGTGTGTGTTTTTTCCCTTCTTTTCTCTGCCGTAATGGAATCCAAAATAGAACAAACATGTTTTAGATATTCAAACTGTGCCTAGCCAGCAATTTATAGCCATTCCTATGTAAACATTGTCTATCAAATATCTAAATAGAGATCCAAGTCATTTTTCTTTTCTTTCTGCCAGTAGATAAGTAAATAGAAGGGAAAAAATAGCAAGAGAAAAAATAGAAGGACAAAAATACCGTTTGCTTAAAGTCGACTAGCTTTTACTATGGCTCTGTGAGATAAGGAAAAAGCATTTTCAGACAGTTGCTCTGGTGATAAATCATGCACAGGAGATTAGAGCTTAAATGGAGATCCGATTGGTACAAGGTACAGGGATTCTTTTCATAAGGAATAGATCTTATTTTTAACCTTGGTAGGTTGCACGCAGCTCCTTCAGCAAATGTTATTCAACAATTCAGACTAACAAGCATTCTTAGGCACTTAAAGTGTGCCAAGCCTTGTGCCAGGATTGGGGATATAGGAAGAAAAGAGGTACATTTTCTATGTTTAGGAGTTCACAGTCTAGTGAGGAAACACAGAGGTAAACATGCATTCATGATATAGAATAAGTGTTATGATAAACTTGACCTCTGAGTATTAGAATGCAGAGGAAGAGCGTGTTTCCAGCATTGGAAATCTGGGAAGGCTTCTGGAAATGATGACTTGGTGATATGGAGATGAAGGCAGGACAGAAAAAGATTTGAGGGAGGAAGGTGTTCCAGGCAGAGAAACAGCATGTGCAAAGTCAGGGAGCAGGGAGGTCCCTGCTCATTCTGCCTGTATAGCTAAGAAAACGCAAAGTGTTTCCCATCTGTTTTTCCCTGTGATAAAACAAAGTGATTCCCTACCCCTTTCCCAATTCAGTAAATTGAAAAAAATAGTAAATTTATTAGAAGACTGCACTATTAAGCATACAGAGTCACAGAAAAATATAAGACTAGAAGTAAAGAGAGGTGTTTCATAGGCCTGATTTCAGCCCTTATTATTTATGTGACCTTCGGCAAGTCACTAATCTTTTAAAGCTTAATTTTCTTATCTGTTAAGTGGAGATAATTACACCTGCCTACATCACAGACTCCTTTTTTAAATCGTTGTCAACAAACTACCAAATGCTATATAACTTAATAGATTTTATAGACACCCACACACGTGTATGTGCACATGATTATATAGTTCATTAGACTGTAAATAGACTATAATAACTTTTATGACCCAAATGTGTTTCTCATGATTTGAGAGTAGATGTCTTCCACACTGCAACCCAACTATTTAACCAAAAATATAAATCTGATTTGTCATTTTCCCACTTAAATCCTTTCAGTGGCGTCTCTTTACCTACCAATATCCAAACCTCAATATGTGGCCAGTAAGTCTCTGTAGACAGGTCTCCTTCTTACTTCTTAGTTTAATCTGCCACAACCTTTAAAAGGTGCTTTGTATTTTCATAATCCAAGAGACTGAGATGGCCTCTTTCTTCTTCCTTTCTGCCTCCTGTCCTTCTTCCCTTTTTGGTCCCCAGTTAAACTTCTGCCTAGGACTTGTTTCATCTTCTGCTTGTATTAGGGATTGTTTTGAAGCACACAGATGATCTGTAATCACATTTGAAGTTCCTATTGACTATCAAGAATTTCTATTTCATGTATTCCCCTTATTTGTGGAAGCCTGGATAATGCACTGTGGCCAGTTAGTAAAATGGGTCCTAGTGCAAAATCTCATATGCCCCTCCCTTGTCCCCCAGTGTTGAAATATCCTTTTCCATCTCACTGGTGGTGAAAGTTTTAGGTGTTTTTGTTACTGATGATGATCTTGGAATTATCAAATGTAACGCTAATTTTTGCATTTTAAAACTTCATTTGTCTAAACAGTTGATGCCAAATATTTGTGTTTGAATAAAATGCTTAAAAAGTCCATTCAAAAACCAAGCCATTTGTGATAAACTGTTTTCCAGACTTTCTCCACACTATGCAGTCACATTTCTAGTAAAACTCATGTGTCTAAAGGCCCCTGTGGGTTACTCTCCTATGCAAAGAAAGTATGCTCTCAACAGGTGAGTTTAACTCTCCACTTTAAGGAAGCGGAACTGTCTACAGCTTTTCTACAGATGCCGTTTTCTTTCCACTGCCAAACTTTACTCATACCTTTCTTCCTCTCACTTTCCCAACTTGCCTCTTTTCCTCTGTCTGGCACTAGGAGCTCAGCGGCGCTGCTCTTGTTCTACTGTAGCATACGGACAGACCATCTGCAAAGGCTCTCGTGAACATGGCAGCACATATATGGATTTTTCTCTCTGTGGGGAGAGGGACATAAGAGATTGAAGATTGATTAACTCAGCTCCATGTCTTTCAGAAGAAAATCAAACGCAAGACCTCAGGCATGCACAGAAGCCGCTGGTTCTAATTGTATTGTATTGAATCATTTGTGGGACTTGTTATGAATTCATTTTCATGGTCATGAATGGTAGGCACTATTGGTTAGAAGGAGTTGAAATTCAGTATGTCCCAATAATCTTGCTACTTAATGAAAAAAAAAAGAAATAAAAAAAAAATAAAGAAAAGAGTAGACCAAATTCTCCCTAAATTTCCACATTTACTGTGTTAAATAAACATGTATTAGCAAGCAGGCACAACAGTTTACAAAATTTATGCTGTTAGCTGATTCAAGATCCAGCCTCTGTTCTTTTAGATGATTTGGCCATGTCAAATCAAGGCAGGACCCATTTTTACTAGCTGGCCACAGTGTATTATCCAGGCTTCCACAGATAGAGGAATACGTGATATAGAAATTTCTTGATAATCAATAGGAACTTCAAATGTGGTTACAGATCATCTGTGTACCATTCTAGAGGCAAAATTACTGTGGGCATTAGGCAACCAGAATTTCCTACAAAATGGCTCAACATAGCTTTTATGGAGCAGGCATCAGCCATGATTTCTAAGTGCACAGGCTATAGGGCTATAGATCTTTCTAAATTCTTATATCTAATTTTATATAAAAAAGAAAGTATCTCTAGAATATTACAGACAATTCAGATGTTTTGAGAACCAGCTTTCATCAGTAGCAACCCAGATCTAGTATATGTTAAGCTAACTAAAATGCCTGTACTTTCACCAACGAAATATTCATTTTTAGCATTCATCATGCTAAAAAGCCTCTGGAGTTAATGGGCAATAATGATAGCTAAAATTGTTGGTAGTAATTTCCTATGAAGTTCGGCTTTTTAAACTAAATATTAGCTGGCCCCTGTCTTGTAAATATAGAACTGACTACAGCAACTGATTGTCTCTACAGTATAATTTAAACTAATCTACATCTAAAATCTTATGATAAAGTAGATTACAGACAATATAGTACTCTGGGTTTAGAAGATATAGCAAACAAACAAACAAACAAAAACTTAACAGAGCTAATTTTGGGACCAGACTTCTAAATAGGGTTAAGGGTTAAGTTGCCTAGCTGAAGGTCTTCTTTCCCCAGATAACTTTGTATAAATTGCTAGAAAAGCAGTTATATTTTCTGAGATCTCATTGACTCTCAAGATCATATCATCTTTAAAAATATAAACATATCTGGAAAAGTTAAAGGGCCATCAGTACTTATTCATTCAATGAAATTTAGTGAAAGTGGTTTGGTGGAAATTAATGTTACTTAAGTGTTTTACCTCTTCCTCCCCATGCTGGGCTGGACAAGTGAGCAAGGCGGTAAGCCAGAACAGGGCTGGGGCCCTCGGACCATGTGGAGTATGGTATCCTGAAGTCTGAAGTATCCTGTCTGAAGAGATCAGAGTGAAAAAAGCAGAATGGACAATGTGAGCTATGTTTTTGAGGAGCCATAGAAAGAACCTAGAAAGCTGCCTTGGTAAGGACTCACCAGGACAGTTTGCTTTGTGGAGACTGGGACCTTCCAATTGGATGCCGTTTCACAGCAACACTTTGCTCATCAGGTTATCCTCAAATGCTGACCTATGCAAGTTGGTTATAATAGAGCAGTTAGAACTTAGAAGATGATTCTGTGTTTGGAATGCAATGGTGTGCTTGACTCTAAGTTATATATTTTCAAAGGATTGGTAGATTTCTTGCACTTGAATAGCCTAGGACCTGAAGGCTGGTCACTCTCAATGAGAGTCAGGACAACACTGAACTGGATTTATGAAATGGAGAGTCCAAATGATCATCTCTCTGAGCTAAATGGAAACAACAGGAAATGCCAAGATGACTTGGGGAAGGCTACATTAATAGCAAAGGCCCATAGCCTATGCCTGGTACCTCTACTCCAAAGCCCATGCTCTTCCATACTAGGGAATGGAGGGAGGATAAACGTGAGAGGAAAATGGGGTCAGGAAAAGGCGTTTAGAGGCTTTTTCAATGGTCCAGATGAGAGATAACAGTATCTATGTTGGGAACAGTGAAGTCGCATAGAGATAGTTTAAGAACAGATGTTAAAGGTAGAACAGGCCGGGTGCGGTGGCTCAAGCCTGTAATCCCAGCACTTTGGGAGGCTGAGACGGCCGGATCACGAGGTCAGGAGATCGAGACCGTCCTGGCTAACACGGTGAAACCCCGTCTCTACCAAAAAATACAAAAAAACTAGCCGGGTGAGGTGGCTGGCACCTGTAGTCCCAGCTACTCGGGAGGCTGAGGCAGGAGAATGGTGTAAACCCGGGAGGCGGAGCTTGCAGTGAGCTGAGATCCGGCCACTGCACTCCAGCCCAGGCCACAGAGCCAGACTCCGTCTCAAAATAAAATAAAATAAAATAAAGGTGGAACAAACAAAATTTTATTGTGGTTTGGATGTGAAGGGTGGGTAACAAAGAAAAAAAAGAGCAATTAACTCTGAATTTTAGATTTTCGACTTGAGCAACCAAAGTGGATGATGTAGCATTTTGTGAAAAGGGGAATGGTTTTAGGGAAAAAAGAGATTTGGTCAGGGCAGACAGGAATTTAAGGAGGAAATTTAGAGAGAATTCTGTTTTGGCCTTATGTTTTTAGAGGCATATTAGACATACATGTGAGATGGCAAGACGGCAGAAAGGTAATCATGAATCAATGTAATATTCTTATGAAACTACAAAGTCAAGTTTCTTTCAAAATGTAATCCTCAATAATTAAAGATTGATTATGGAGTATAGAACTTTTGGGGTAAGGCAATTACATTTTGGAGAATGTCTTGAAGACAGTATGATTTGAGTCTTAGAGAACTTTGTGGTAAACCATTCTTTCTGCCAGTAGTTTTGTTAACGGGGTATATTGTCTATTGAGCCTTTATTCTAGAACGTTTGACAAAACAAGAGGTTTTCAAACATCTTGTTTAAGGTTTTTTCTGGATCTGTCACCTCACTTAGGCAACTTTTATTTCAACTTCTAGGAACCTGAACAAAGACTTTTTGTATTGAATTTCATTTTACCTACTTGTGAAATGACCTCCATGGTCTAACCTGGAAACCAATTTATTCCTTAGAACAGTTTTTATTTTATTTTTTAAATGAAAAAGTATGTTATAAATTCCAAACAATGCATTTAAATAAGATTTGGGAACATAGCCTGCTAGTAAAAGAGACTGCCTGTACTTTCTTTTTGTTACTTTTCAATCCAATTTTCAGTTAGGAAGAACATGAAGGGAGGAGAATATGTGGAAAGGACTCAGCTGTGTATCTAGCCAGGATTTTAATTAGAGTGTGAATCATATTTAGATAGAGTAGAACCTGATATAAGTCAGGTTCTCAGAAACCGGAATACCTGTGTTGGAAATTTTAGAAGTGAGAGGCTCAGGACTCCTGCATTGCACATCCCCAAAAGCACCACTCACAGTGAGAAGTACATTTCTTTTCTTTTCTTTTTTTTTGAGACAGATTCTTGCTCTGTTGCCCAGGCTGGAGTGCAGTGGCATGATCTTGGCTCACTGCAAACTCCGCCTCCTGGGTTCACACCATTTTCCTGCCTCCGCTTCCTGAGTACTGGGACTCAAAGTTGTGCAACAGAGAGGCCCTGGAGATTCCCAAAACGCCATTATACAAACAGATGAAGTACTGTGGAAAGGACTTGACATTTAACATCATGTAAGTCTAGATCTCAGTCACGCTTTGCTACTTACTATATATATGGCCTTAACCTATGCAAGAAAATCACTTAACCTATATGTGTTTAAGTTTTCTTACCAATAAAATGAAGGTAATAAAAGCTGTCTCATTAGATTAGTTTGTTTGTTGGTTTACTCATTCATTCATTCATTCAACAAATGTTTTTTGAGCATCTACTGGGAACCAGCTATGTGTTAAGTGCTAGAGATAGAGATACAACAGTGAGTAAGGTGGACATGCTTTTTCCTTCCATGGATCCAGATGGCAGGTTACTACATAAGCAGTTGCCATAAAGTGGAATCATTTCCCAATTAGAAGAAAGGGATATTCAAGTACACGACAGGAAGACCTTACATAGCCTTGGAGGATGGGGCTCTGGAAAGACCACCTAGAGATATAAAAGACTGAGTTGGCCAGATAAGGAACAGATGCAGGCAGACCATCTCCCTGTCTTTTACTCCTTATATTTAATCACCCATGCCCTGTTGCTTCTCTCTTCCTAATACTTCCTTCATCATTCTTTCTTCTCCAGAGAGAAAAATCTTTGGCAATTAGGCCAATCTCATAAAATAGTTTCTAAGTATTATACAATTTAGCTTTTTGAGCTGCTTCTCCTCCTGTCTCAAATGGTAGGAATTCGCCAAGGTCAATTCTGTTGTCCTTTCCTCTTCTGTCCTTCAATGAGTCAATCTGACTCCCATCTTTAACAATGATTTTCATACTGGAGACCCATAAATTTGTGTCCCCCAATAACACATAAATTGGGGGATTAAGGCTATAAGTTCCACCAGGAACAGCTTAGGGCAATTTTGCCCACTGGGAACATTTGACAACATCTAGAGACTTGATTGTCAAGACTTGGGAGGAAATATGAGGCTATTGACAGCCAGTGGGTAGAGGCTGGGAATGCTGCTAAATACCATACAATGCATAGAATGGTCCTCACAACAAAGAATTATTCAGTCCCAAATGTCCGTAGTTTTAAAGCGGAAAAACCTACTCCATTTCTGTAAATACCTACGGGCTTAAACTCTCAAGTTTCTGTCTGCTTTCTGTCTCTTTTTTCTGCAGCTGCTGTCTGCTTTGTTAATCTAGACAGAAAACTCAGTCTCTGAACAGGTTTACCCAATAAAATGCACTTACATCAGACATTCTTGGGTTTATTGTATTTCACTAAAAACGTCTGAAGAATCATAGAGAATCAAATTGCACAATGCAGCTTTTCTCTTTATCTTTCTCATCTCTGTTCCCATCTGGTTCCTATTGGGTTACCTGAAAAAAAAAAACTCTAGATTGTTCTCTGTCTAGTGGAAAAGCAACTTCCTTATCTGAAACTTTGGCATCTACTGATCCCTGAAGAGCTGGTTGGGGGTGGTGGTGTTGACTACTACTAACACTAACACTTATCAACACAGTTTTCAAAATAAGATAGTGGTATTCCTAAGTTAGTTTCTGATGTGTAAAATCTCTTTGTTTTTAAAATGTGCAATTTTAAATTAATTTAAATCTTACTGTTTTCAAATGCTTTTTACTGGTGAGATTAAAAAGTATATTAATTAGGATATAGATTCAGTTGCCCAAAACAGAGATGTATAATGACAGGGACTTAAACGAGACAGTTTAGTTCTTACACTCTTAAACACCTAACCTAGTATGGCAGCTCCATTCTGGGAAAAGCAGGGGCCCCAGGGTAGCCCTTCTCAGCATAGTTCACAATGGTCCTCTACCACATCCTCATTCCACTGGAGGAAGGGGGAAAGAATGTGAAAGGCATGGCCCTTACTTTTAGTCTATTTGTTCATTAAAAAAAAATCTTTTTCTTGGCCCTTGCTTTTAAAGGTAAGACCTGGAAATTCTCCATTACTTCCACTCCCATCCCATTGGCCAGAACTTAGTCATATGGCCACACCTAGTGGTAATGGGTGGTGGAGAATGTAATCTATATTCAGACTCATTATATGTGTAGCTAAAACTCAAAATTCTTCTTCATTGGATGAAGAGGAGGATGGCTGCAGTGGAACAATTAGGAATATCTGCCTCAGAGGGGACTTGGCGTCAGGAGTACCTGAGAACTGTGAAAACTTTATCTGTGTTTTCTTGATTCTTTATAACATTTCTCTTCCATGCCCCTGCCAGAACTCAAATTCCTTCCTTATGCCAGCACTATATTATTACAGTCAGTTCCTATCAGTCTCCCTAGTATAATTATCCTTGCTTCACTCCCTTGCCCAAACCCTTGTCTTAAAACAGACCCCTATCCTACCAATAAGGACACTCCAACTTTTGACCTCTACTTCCCAGACTTAATTCTCTTTAACACATGTTACTTCCCTCTTTTCCCAGTCTTTCCAGACTGTAGAGACATACCTCTTCTCTGAACTCTAACAACCAGTAGAGGTTGCGCTATGCAGTTTCACGGGTGGTAACTTACGTGCATGTGCATATGTGTGCATGAAGTGCGTATGTGTTGGGGGTTTGGGAAGGCTGTTTTGTGGGTATGTTGGGAATGAGTGGAAGTGAATGTGGATAAGTAGGAAGGACCAGTATGTGAGGATCTTGTTAAGAAACACGTTAACCTAAGACACAGAGGCATTATCAAACACTCCTGGGATGATGGCATCAATAATTTATACTGGAAGAAATGCAATTAGCATTTCAATTAGGAAAGAGTAATCAGACAAACTGCTCTTTGATCTCGGTGAATACTTGTTCAGCGCTAAGGTAAATCTCAATGAGATTAGAAGCTCAGGACAAATATGTAGAGACCTTGAATTACATGTAGTAGCAACAGTGATGAAGTATTAATTGATTTGCTTGTTTTCCTACATAGAAATACTTAAGAGAGTAGATTATGATATTCTAGAATTCCAGAACAGAATATTTATTAATAGGCAGGCTAGAATTCCCTAGAGAGGGACAAAAGTAGAGAAGTACAATAGGATGTCTAAAGAGAGAGAAGAAAAAGACTGGCTTCTTTTTCTTCTTTCCTTCCTTTTTACTCCTCCTTCTGTCTCACTTTGCAGAGGTGGGCTATGACCTCTAGCCTTTCCAAAGCATAAAAAAGTGCTCCCTCCTGTCAGTATTTTAGGAAACTGTGCTTTCTCCAAACAGATTCAATTTTTGCTCCTCATCCTCAGATCATCCAGCCTTTATCTCATATAATCATATCAGCGGTCTCAGTTTTAATTTAAACTTTAATAACCCTAAGATTTAGATATGTTGTGGTGATGAAATGGGCCTGAGAAGAAGAGGTCCTATATATAAGGGGCTCAGGAGCCTCCATAAAGCGTAGGTAAGAAAAAAATGAACGCTAAAGAAAATAGTGTTATCCACCCCCTTGTTCAAGGCCAGAAGGCCAAGGTTGAAGAAGAGAAGTGATTTTGAGAGGTACAGGCTGCAAACCAGCCCAATCCACAAAGAACTATGCCTGAGTCTTAGAATGAATTAGATATAGTAAAAGTACGGATAAAGAAGCTGTCTCCCTAAAAATCTCTGTGGTACATTGCGAGCCCAAGGTATAGCAGCATTATTCTCTAGACCTGTAGCAGCAACCAAAGATGTTGCTAGTGACTTTAGCAGAAACCATTTCATTGCTTATGAATTCAGTCACTAGCAGCCTTAGGTGGTCGGCATAGTAGTGGGTCTTGGCATATATAGCAGTCACATTTGGCATCAGCATTGGTAAGTACAGAGGTATCACCTCTGAAACCCCAGCAGAAGAGGTAAATCATGGAAGACCAAAGTAACCAGGGCAATTAATTCACAAGCAAATGTGAGACATGCCCTTGGGCCACGGTTTCCAAAATAGGGGTAGAGTGGGTCTGTAGGTCTGAAGTTAGCCTCGGGATCTCTGAATTAGAGACTATGGCTAGATAGCTGGACTTCTGAGGCACTTAAAGCCATCCAGCCTAATCCTTTCGTTTGATAGAGGAGGAATCAGAGACCTTTGAAAAGTTAAAGATATGCTCCAAATCAGAGGGAGAAATTAGACCTCAAACATAGGTCTTCTGATTCTTAGTCTGGTGCTCGATACTAAACACTAAATAGTTATCTTATTAAACGTAAGACTTTTATGACAAGAGCTTCATTTTCAGATGTGTTATTCAGATTCTTTGTGCACAAAGGGGTACTGAATAAATGCTGGTTAGAAAAGAAAAAAATACCCTCCATACTTGGTGTTGGATGGACAAGTCTCACAGTCCCACATAGTCATCCCTCTCATCCAACCCAGGTCTTGAGTTATGTTCTTGGATTTTGACTTAGGCTAGCTCTTTCCCAGGGAGCTCTGTAGCCCAGCTCCCACTACCAAGCCTCTCAAGAGAAGCAGGCATGCCTAGGTCTCTGGTGAGCACAATTAGACTAAAACAAAAACACCTATTTAGGTTGGTGCAAAAGTAATTGCGGTTTTGCCATTGCTTTTAATCTTAGCTCCAGCTGTGGAAGCTGGAAGTCCTGGGCTTTGAAGAAGGATGGCATTGGAGGAGAAGTCTGGACCTGCAGCAGCAACACCTCAGTGGGGTACTGACAGGAGGGACTTGGGAGCAGTGTCTCCTGGATATAGGGAGTCTCAGCCCATGTCTTCTACAAAGGAGGATGGACTGTGGTAGTTTTCTCCTTCCTTATCCTGCTTTTTCTTCTATTCACTGTCTAGGTTGTTCTATTACCTTTCCCTTCTATCACCCTTTGATCTCTTACTTAGTTCTAAATCAGAAACAAGCCATTCCAATGGGCTAAATCCTTTTTATTCATTTAAAATTACCATAAAGTATAGAATTCTCACTGGCAAGAAGCTTAAAGTTGTCCAAAAAATTTATAAAACAAAAATTCACGCCCTTAAAAAGGTCAAGCTACAGGGACAAAATATGTACTTGCAATCAAAAGTATCCTGGGTACAAACTAATATAATATCTGGTAGGTGCTATTTTTGGAATACATTTCTAAAATGCAATGCTGTGCTTATAAGCACTGTCTCATTTTGTTTTTATACTCTTTGTATGTGATTTGTAATTTTTTAATAGATGTGGAAATTGAGGTTAAAAGAAATTGAGAAACTTACCCAAGTTCACACACAGCAAATAAGTTCTGGAGCTAAAATTCAAACTTCAGTATTCACGGAGATCTTCCACCACCCTCAAGTTGAGTACGTTATAGCTAAGGACCACAGATATTATTGGCAATAATGAGTATGTGTGTCCTGGAAGAAAAGAAGTGAGCACTAAGCTCTGATGGTTGTGAAACTTTCTCCTAGCACCCACTATGTGTCTACTGGCTGCTTTGCATATGCTATCTTATTTAGTTCTAACAATCTCATGTAACCAAATATTTCAATTTTCACCTTATTGATTAAGAAACTGAAGATTGAAGAAGAAAATTAAGCAGGGATGGTCCTGCAGCTACTAAAGATCAGTGTGGATTCCAACTCAGTCTGCTCCCAAGTGTGTGACTTTCACAGAAGTGACAGAAAGGGAATTTCAGCTGAGAAAACCATCAGAAGCATTAGTACCAGGGTAGAGAAATAAGTCAAATATACAAAGACAGAAAGAAAAATTTGATAAAAGTGAAACACTGTTGTCAAAAAGGGAGAAGTAAGGAAAGAGAGTGAAGCATTGGGAGAGGAAGTCACGGATAGGTCTTAAAGCCAAAGTAGAGGAATTGGGGTTTGATATTCCTGGCCCAGGGAATCTACTGCAGGGTCTTGGGCAGATTGGGACATAGTAAGGTAGTGGGCTGAAATATGGTTTTACTCTCTGTGTGCCAGATGGAAAAGAGGAGAGTGACTAGAAACTGGGTGATTGCCTGGGAGATTTTCCCCAGTGTCCCCAAATTAACGATGATGGTGATGGCTGTCTTTCTTGGAAAGTGTCTATGCACTCAGCTTTGATCTATGCACTTTACATGCATTTACCTCCTTAATATTCTCAATTAGTTTATGGAGTACCATTATCATCACTCTTATGTTATAGATAAAGAAAGTGAGGTTCCAAGAACTAAGGAACACATAACAATTAAGTGGTAGGGCTAGAATATAAGGCGGTCTGTGTGACTGCTCAGAACTTACCATGCTGCTTCTCACTGCTCTGCCTGTCACTCAGTAGTAAGAGTATCCTCATCAGTGCAGCTTCCTACATAAAACCAATTAAGTGCAGCTGAAAAGAAGAAGCAGCAGCAGTGACTGCTAACACTTCTCTTGTCCCAGATGTTTGACTGTCCTGTACACGTGAGCACTAGCTCAGATGTTAATGTCTCTGCCTGGGCTAAGAAGTTCTTGGCACGAGATGTTTCAGGCTGAGTTTGAGATTTAGAAAGGCCATTCTGGGTACAATGGATGGAGACTTTCTCTGACACAACTGTAGCTTAGTAAAATCTTCAGTAAAGGTGCTAATTGTGTACAATTTACCTGCAGAGGTTTCCCTTTCATAAATATTCTCTTTTCCTTCAAGGAAGCTGACTAACTTCTAAGAGCCAAATTTCATTGTGTAACAGCAGAGACTTTAAAATACATCAAAGAGTGTGTCAAACTTTTCCACTCTCCTAACTGCAGGGGAACTAAATGGAAACTCTGTGGGAGCCGGGGGTGGGGTGAGGGGTTGGAAAAGAGTAGGTTAAGAACAAGACATTTCTTTGAAGTTTCGTGTTTCATCTTAAGAATTTGTGCGAAGTTTCCATTCCCACAAAAGACATCTGTGTTTTAAAATTAAAATGTTTTCCTAAAACTGTGGGTTTGCAAAATAAAATTAAAATGTTTTCAGAATTAGAGAGAGGTACTATGATAATCCAGGAGTTTCACGTCCTACCCAACATAGCATCTCTTAATCCCAAAGTCAATGAAATCCATATGAGACACCGAAACATAACAATTTGCAACTAGATCTCTGTGGCCATGGGAATAGATTCTTCCAATCCTGTGTCTTCTCTGTTGGCAAACGTAGTCAGAAGGTCATAACTCACATAAATGTCATGCACAGGGCAGCTGCACCAGGCAGAGATTAAGTTTGTAACCAAATATACCATAAGGGCTCCCAAAATATCTGAAGGTTAGTATAGCATAGTGGTTAAGGACAGAACTTTACACTTAAAGAAACAGTGTTTAAATCCCAACTTGGCTGGTAACAGCTGTAGCACCTTGAGTTAGTTATTTAGCCACTCAGAAAGATTAAGTCCATGAATATGCATTATAGTGTTTAGAAAAATGCATGGCATATTTTAAATGCTCAATAAATGATAGCTTTAATTATAGTTAATAATTGTAAGATCATGAGATTTATTGTTTGAATGTAAAACGTAAAATATATAAAAGTATTACAAATTATTATTACTTCTTAAGAGAAAAATAACCTTTACACACAGAAAATATTTGATTATCTATTAGGTCTGGAAACCTGAAACAAAATTCTAGGTTAAATTTTTAAAAATGTACACTTTCATGATCCCTGCCCTCTAGGATATGGAAAGAAAAATTGTGATGCAGAAAATCATACAGAAAAGTTATGAAAAAGCAATCAGTGAACTAAAGCGATTTTCTATATCTTAGGAAAGTATCAAATTATTCTTATACACTAGTCTGGATGCCCAATACTTGAGAAACAGCATAAAATTTACAGAAAAAAATGAATATATGAATACTTAATGAGACTAGAAAATAGTAGAGGCAAAATCTGAAAACTGATAATCAAGGAATGCCAATCGAATGAATATTTATTATAATAATTGAATAATATAAAATATAATGAAGTCCTTTAGACCCAGTATTCTGTTCTTGGGCTGGTGAGGAGTGTGGAATCTTTAATTTTTCAGTCTACAAAAATGTATGGATTTATTGATCTAGATGTTTTGTTACACTTTGGACTAGAAAGTGTCAGCGTGCATTCTCAAGGAACCCGCAATGAAAGACTGTGGCAGTGTTTTTCCTTTCTCTTGATGGAAACACAGTAGTCTGATCCTTCAAGTTTCTTCCTATTCCTTACTTATTAGATCTATCATTTCTTTTGTTAGGTCTCCAGTCTTTGCTAATTGGACAACTACAATGCTGCAAAGACATCACTTCAGAACACCCTTCCGCTTCTGATAAATTTATTTCAGAGATATTCTGAAATAGAGATATCCAGAGGCAGTTCAGAATAAAAAAACATACGTTGATTAGAGACTCCTGCAGCTACAGACACATATTTCTTGACTGGATTAATATAGGTTGGTGAGAAAAAGAGAAACTAGCACTTACTAGATCCTCTCTCCCCAAGATGTGGCCAGAAAAACTGCAAGAGTTGTTTGGTGACCCAATTTTTAGAGACATTATCATCAACTAAAACAGGTATCTGCCCTTAAGGGAGATGAATCAGACCCAGAGGGCTCCACTAGGCTTCCTGCCAGAGACCCACTTTCAGAGGCTCTCCCTGCAGTGTGCAAATTTGATCTAATGGGTAGCAACTCAAAGAAAGTAATTAATTTCTATGATTCTTTCATAGTCACACACCGGACACATATTTAGGGAACTGTCATAAATATTAATATTTAGGGAATTTCCATGTATATTCAGTGAATGGCAAAAAGATCTCCACATAGTGCTCGTGGAGTTCTCTGCAAGCTCCCTCTCAGTAAGGGACAGATGAGGGGAAGTGGTGGAGTTAGATAAAGAAAGATAAAACAAGCTTTCTGTGCAACCCTCTGAGTTGATGCTCCATCTTAGCTGCATTTGCAGGAGTATAATCCAAGCCAGATGGCTGGCTGTCCTCTCTGACACATCTAATTAGATGTGGATTTATGCTTACTTCATTCATGATGCTTGATCTCTAATATTTAGAGTTCATAGAGCAGGAAGCCCTTGAAGCCCTTCAGATGTTCCTGTGTAGCCCTTGAAGTCAGGGTGAAGGGAAAAACATAACATCATGAATTGTTTTGATGCTGAGATTAAGTGTAGTTTTATTTATCCTTGAAGGCCTACAATGATTTCATCCAGGAGATGCATGCTGGCATTTGAATCATCATCCTAAGTAGTATGAAAAGTAGATTAAGATATTAGCAATTTCTAATAATACTTTTGGTTTTAAATGTTCATGTTAACATTTATACATTTATGACAGTAAGAAAAATATTATACTATAATCCCACTACTCAAACTCCCAAAATGTATCTTTCTCTTTGACATCATTCAGTGTATGCTTAGACATATAGATGCTTTTTGTATAGATATCATTATAGCACATACACAACTTTGAGTTTTTTTTGCTTAATATTGTTTGAGATAAGCTGTTCTCTGATTCTATTTAGGTTGGTGCAAAAGTAATTGAAGTTTCTGCCATTACTTTCAATAACAAAAACTGCAATTATTTTGCACCAACCCAATACCTAGTGCTCATACTTTTTGTTGTAATTGCCATATAATCTTAATTAATGAGGAATTAAAACAATAGTATGGCTAAGAATTTATGATGGAATTTACTTTGTAAGTAAAGAGTTTACTTTGTAAGTAATTTGTAAGTAAATGGAATTTACTTTGTAATTTACAAAGTAAGAATTTACTTTGGTCAAGTTACTGATATTCTCTGAATTTTAGTTTCTTCATCTGTAGAATATAGATAATAAGATCTGTCTATAGAGAGTGTGTATAGACTAAATGAGATAACACACGTGAAAGACTATACAGGGTCTGGCTGACAGTAGGTGTTCAAGTCATGGATATTACTATAATTATGTTAAAGGTAGATTTCACCACCACGGTCCACAAAAGGCAGTAATAACACAAGGCTCCTATGTATGCAACAGCTATTTTTGAAGTCTTTATTTTCCTAAGTCTCTATTCTTTGCCTATTGTGTTATGGGTTGAATTTTGCCCCTCACCCTGATTGTTGAAGTTGAAGTCCTAACCCCCATTAACTCAAAATGTGATATAGGTCATTACATTTAGATATAGGTCATTACATATGTAATTAGTGAAGCTAAGATGAGGCCATTAGGGTGGCCCTAATCCAATTTGACCGGTGTCTTTATAAAACAAATATCATGTGAAGAGACAAGCATATAGGGAAGATGATGTGAAGACACAGGAACAAGACATTCACCTACAAGCCAAAGAGAGGGCCTGGCACAGATTCTTCCCTCACAGCCCTCAGAAGAAAACCACCCTGCCAAGACCTTGAGTTTTCACTTTTAGCCTCCACAAATGCAAGTCAATGAATTACTGTGGCTTAAGCCATCCAGTTTGTGGGTATTTGTTACCATAGCCCTAGCAAGCTACTATAGTAAGGCTGTCTTAGTGGCAATTTGAAGAAAAGTCTCAACATTATTTCATCGTTTTATAACGAGAGCACCTATTCACTCACTTAAAACAGAATTGAATTCCAGATCACAGAGTGAGACTAGACCAATAAATACAATATTTAGGGTAGTTGAACTAAACCTCAGCTATTCAAACATTCACAAACGCATGCTGCTTGATGATATTTATCATGTGAGCCAGCATTATTACCCCCTCGCCTCTCTCCTGTGATATATTTTCTGTATGGTTGCCACAGTGATACTTTGGAAATGAAAATCTGATTATCCCTCCTTTCTGCTCAATAGCCTGCAGTGGCTTCATGTCACACTGGAAACACAATTCTAAGTTTAAGAGAGTTTACATCGCCCTACAGGATTTGACCTTTGGTGAATCCTCCCACTTCATCCTTCCTCTCTCATCCTAGCTCACTGCACTCTACGCATGCAGGACTATTTGTCGTTTCCTCAAATTTCCAAATGCCTCCTACTTCAGAATCTTTGCACTTTCTGGCCTCTCTGACAGGACCACTCTTCACCCAGATTATCTATCTATCTATCTATCTATCTATCTATCTATCTATCTATCTATCTATCATCTATATCTCTGTGCTTTAATCTCTCACTCTATTCAGTCCTCCATTCAACCGGTGCTTCCTTACAGAGGCCTTCCCTGGTCATCCTATATGAAATTCCCCCACACCTAAAACAGTACCTGGAAGGTAGCAGGTATTCAAACACTATTTGGTAAATGAATGCATGAATGAGTGAGTGAATGACTTCAGACTAGACCAATCTCATTTGCCCTGGGAGTAACTCTGAGGCATAATTTGTAAAATCATAGAACTAGAAGAGAGTTGAGAAATCAACTTCTACCTCCCTGCCTCTAGATGGATGGAATTGTCTGAAATTATAAATGTCACTCATTCATTGCTCATGAACCCATTGCTTATTATTTCAGAACATTGAAAATATTAAGGAGAATAAAAAACAAATCAAAGCTTTTAGTAATGTTGATGATCTTATAATCTAAATACATGCATACTTAAGAGAACTTTAAAGAATGGCCAGGTGCAGTGGCTCATGTTTATAACCCCAGCACTTTGGGAGGCTGAGACAGGTAGATATCTGAGGCCAGGAGTTTGAGACCAGCCTGGCCAACATAGTGAAACCCCGTCTCTACTAAAATCACAAGAATTAGCCGGATGTGGTGGCGGGTGCCTGTAATCCCAGCTACTTGGGAGGCTGAGGCAGGAGAATTGCTTGAGGCTGGGTGCTGATGTTGCAGTGAACCGAAATTGTGCCACTACACTCCAGTCTGGGTGACAGAGTGAGACCCTGTTTAAAAAAAAAAAAAAAGTTAGCAAGTTTATTTAGAGCAGGAAGGAGATAAGAGGATACAACTCCTTATAATGTTAGGCACTGGTAAAACACAAATTGCCAGGCTTCAAATTCATGGTTTGACACTAGTTAGCTATACTTAGAAAACTTACTCAACCTCTCTAAGCTTCAGTCTTTTCATCTGTAAAATGGGGGTAATAATAAGGTTGCTATGAAGGCTAAATGCATTATTATTTATAAAGTAGTTAGAATAGGGTTTGCTAAATTGTAAGCTTAATTTAAATTTGTTAAAGCTAAAGAATAATGTACATCTATATTTCAGTACTGCAAATGTTATCTTCTGCTTGAAAACCCTTTTAATATCAATTTGTATTGAAGTAAGATACATAATGGAGGAGTGAACAAATTATCGAGTTATAGCTCAATATATTTTCACAAAGTAAATTCCGTTGTAAATACCTCTCAGATCAGGAAATAGAACATTACTAGCATCCCAGAAGCCATCCTCCTATTTATTCCATGTTGCTATGTCCATCCCAAAATTAACATGATGTCTATAACTCTTGATTAGTTTTGCTTGTTTTTGAACTTTATGTAAATGGAATAATATATGTTCCTTCATGACTAACTTCTTTAATCAACATCATGTTTATTATATTCACTTATGTGATACCATGTAATAGTGATTTGTTTATTTTTATTGTTCTGTAGCATTCTATTGTGGGAATGTGTTATGGAATATACTGTTTTACTGTTGATGGGTATTTGAGTACATTCTAGTTTTTGGGCATTATGAATTGGTCAGCTTTGAACATTTCTATATATAGCTCTTGATGGATATATGTATTCATTTTATTGAGTATTTATCTAGAAGTAGAATGCTTCTTTGGTCAGAGTAAAAGGCATATATGCAATTCTACCAGTTTTTCAAAGAATTACATTGCTTAACAGTATGTAATAGAGTGGAATATGTCTATAACCTATAAGAGTTTTCGTTGGCCTAGCACCTTTGTTAACACCTGCTATGGTCAACCTTTTTGATATTGGCTATTCCAGTGAGTATGTAGTAATTTTTCATTGTAGTTTTAGTTTGCATTTTCTTGATGGGTAATACTATGGACCACCTTTTCATGTGCATATTGGCTGTTTGCTTTCTCTCCCTCAGTAGCTTAAGTATTATTCTTCCTGTGAAAGAAGGATTCGGCATGGGGTGGCTGTGAAGTAACAGCCAATTGACTCCTGCAGACTTGTTCCACTTAGAGACTAGGGATCTCTCTCATGAGAACCAGTAGAGGCCCATAAAGAAGAGCCTGTGAGTGAGTATAAACTCTCAGTGTCTGAGGCCATCAAATGACATGCTATTCACACTCAACCTCCAACATTCAGCCACCTGGTTCTTTCATGCTCTGCCACAGGTGACTCAGTCCATACATCCCATTACCTTAGGAGGAGTCTATTGTTCCTTGCAATTATGCAACTTGGTTGCTCTGTTACCTTAGCTCCTTAGTGGGCTTGGAAAAGTTATGATTTCATAGTTTCTTTGGCTTTTTCTCACTGTTAGGGTAAAAGCAACATTATGTTAAATTTTTACATCCAAGGTGGAAGTAGAAATCCTGAATTTCAATGTTTTCATGTATAGTCAAGTCTAGTTCACTCCCACTCCTTGCATGTAGCATTCCAGGGACTCCAAGTGTGAACCCATGCTATTTGCTAGTCAGCAAGTGTCTCCAGTCAGGAGTAGGCCCTGAACTCCGATTTTCATTTCCAGAGTATCATGAGGCTCCCCTAAACACTGCCACGATTTTTAGTTACTTTCTGTTTGACTTCTTGACCTTCTGTTCTAGGTAGCTTAAGAACCACCAAATTCCCCAGGAAAAGCTGGTGATCAGTGGTGGAAGTTTTCTGCATCTCCTTTCTCTTGGAGATTTGGGGCCCTCAAGTCTGAATGGCTTGCCAACCAAGAGCTCACATTTTTGTCTTCTCAACTTCATACAGTTGCTGAAAGCTCTGCTGCCGCTCTGCCTCTTAACCAGCTGTCTTTTGGCTAGTTCCTCAGCTTTCAACCTTGAGTCAAAATGTGGCAAATATTCCAAGGGAAAAAGTGGCAGGCAGAAAGTTCAGCTTATCTCAATGAGCTTTCCTTCTCTCTAGGATATTGTCCTCAGTGGTTGTAATTAATTTGACAGTTCTCTGATGCTTTTAAAAAGGTGACTTTTTTTTTTTTGAATTTTAAAAATATTATGTCTGGCTTTTCGTATTTTTCCCATTGGGAGCGTTAGATTTTTGTTAAGCCAGGAGAGGAAGTTTTGAAGGCATTCTTGCACTCAAGGATGTGAAACACAGAAGGAATACTGGCTCACCAAAAAATGTTTTTAAAACTTTCTGGAGGTAACTAGGTTTCAGTATCCACCAGATGATCGTTTTAATCGCTATTAACAAAAAGATTCACACAACAAATAAATGCCATATGATTTAGTTTCTTATTTAGAAAAACATGAATTGGTTTTTTTTTTTTTTTTTTTGAGACTGAGTCTCGCTCTGTCGCCCGGGCTGGAGTGCAGTGGTGGGATCTCAGCTCACTGCAAGCTCC
>NW_012113808.1:3423310-3476185 GCF_000951035.1 Colobus angolensis palliatus
ATGGTCTCGATCTCCTGACCTCGTGATCCGCCCGTCTCGGCCTCCCAAAGTGCTGGGATTACAGGCTTGAGCCACCGCACCCGGCCATGAATTGGTTTTAATAGGGAAATAAATAAAGAAGAAAAAGATCAGACTCTTGCTCTTTAAAAAGATGCAATGATCTTTGGCAGAGCCTCTTGGAGTGAGCTGAGGAAGAAGAAAAAGAAGGGCTATTTGGTCAGGGCTTATGTCCTCCAAGCATATTATCAAATGCAGCTCTGCATACAGATATTACATGTTTTATTTAAAAAATTTGAAACATTGAATATAAGTATATCACAATGTTTATAACCCTATTTTGTTATATTTAATTTTTAACATACTGTGAGTCTCAAAAACTGAAGATGGCTCAGGTGAGCCCCTCTCAATCTCTGAGAAACCCTGGTTCTCAAAGTTGAGAGGTTTATCTTAGACCCAGTCAAATCTCTCCTATTTGCAATATATGTTCCTTTTCTTTAAAAGAAAGCCCTCCTAGGATATACATACTGTGATGCAGACAAGAATTTTCTCAACATTTCCACATTTCTGCCTTTAGCTCACAGGGGAGCTGTAGTTTATTTCAAAGTTGTTGCTGATCTGGGTCCTGCACCTGTAGAAGAGAGTAAACCAAATGACAGGAAAGAGCAGATTATGTGTGCATAGCTTATTCTTTTTATTAGATGGTGATATTGAGGCAAAATAAAGTGAGATTACATGTCTTGGCTCAAATAGCAAATTTGCATCTCAATAGGAATACAAATCAACTGCCATTCAGAATGATTACTTAGTTAAATATATTTTAAAGGAAAATACCATTGCACAAATAAACAGTATAACTGTGTCCTTTTTAACTCAAGTATCTCTGGATTAGCAAAATACCGGGGTCTCCCATAGGCCAAACTGCCTGGGGCACTCAACACTCAACAGGTGCTGCTGCTGGTCTAGTAGCACACAGGTATCTGATTCTGGTGGATGACTGAGCTCAAACAGGCAGGTTTCACAACTTTACTATCTGTTGTCAACTAGATGAGAGAAATGATGGCAGAAATGGTATCCTGCAACCCTAACTGCTCCACCTTAATCCATTCAGTTCTTGCTATATTAACTCTTTATTTTTGAAAATCTCATTGTGAGGGATGGAGAGAAACATACAAATAACTAATTGTAGGTGAATACATGCAATAGAAATGTCCCAGTGGCTGAAGTGGCCATGTGGAAGAACCAGAGTAGTAAAGGAAATGAAATGAATAGAAATGACTCTTACTTCAGTATCTGGGTGGATGGTATTGCCCAAATGGAGACAGAAAAGGCAAGAAGTAAGAGAAGAAGCAGGACTTATTCAGCACTGAGAATGATGTGGTTAACAAAGCTGTAGGGTGTATCAATGGAAATGTTTAGTAGGCAGATAGGTGGATCTGTTACTCAGATGTAGATCTGGACTAAAACTGGAGATCTGTGAGCAATAGACATATAGGAGTTAGTTGAAGCTATGGAAGGAGGTGAGATTTTCAGAGAGAGTAAAGTGAGGGTAGTAAATGGCTGAGAATGAATATTTGGAAGAAACAGAGGAATAGGAGCAGGGAGCTAAAGAAAAGTCTGCTTTCTTGGCTGGGTGCTGTGGCTCACACCTGTAATCTCAACATTTTGGGTGGCCGAGGCTGGTAGATCACCAGAGGTCAGGGGTTTGAGACCAGCTTGCACCACAGGGTGAAACCCTGTCTCTATTAAAAACACAGAAATTAGCCAGTTGTGGTGATGCATGTCCATAATCCCAGCTACTCTGGAGGCTGAGGCATGAGAATTGCTTGAACCCAGGAGGCTGAAGTTGCAGTGAGCCGAGATCCTGCCACTGCATTCCAGCCTCCAGTGAAGGAGCATTCAAAACGGGGAGCATTTTCTGTTTTGTTTCAAAACAAAACAGAAAAATCTGTGCTCTCAACCCAGGAAAGAAGCTGGGGTCCTGTCCAAGGAATCCTAGGAGATAGCTATCTAAACATATACTGACTTCTCCCCATCCTCCCCTTCCACCCTCCCACCCTCAACCCCCTACCTCATCTTCCCACTCCCATACCTCCTTCTCTAACGCCCCCTATATCCCCCTCCACGTTACATGCATCTCTTGCTGTACTTTCCAGATGCTGTTTGCCTTTATCTGCTTGCACTTGCCTCATTCACTCAGGATATCCACTGGCTGAACTGCCTGCCCCAGAGTTTTTTCACCAGCCTTGCTCTCTGGGCTTACCTTGTTTCTAATCCTGCTTTCTCTGCATCTGGACTGTGACACTCACTATAGAACTTGGAGCTGCCTAATCTATAGCTCTACTGATTGCCATTTTAGTTTGGGTGGCATAGTGTGCATATGTGCATGTGTATGTGTGTGTGCACATGTACATTTTATTTAAAATAGCAGAGACTGAATATGACTATAGTAGAATTTTTTTTTTTTTTGAAATGGAATTTTGCTCTTGTTGCACAGGCTGGAGTGCAGTGGTATGATCTTGGCTCACTGCAACCTCCGCCTCCCGAGTTCAAGCGATTCTCCTGCCTCAACCTCTCTAGTAGCTGGAATTACAGGCACCCACCACCACACCCAGCTAATTTTTGTATTTTTAGTAGAGACAGTGTTTCACAATGTTGGTCAGGCTGGTCTTGATCTCCTGACCTCAGGTGGTCCACAGGCTTTGGCCTCCCAAAGCGCAACTATTTACAGGCGTGAGCCACCATGCCTGGCCAACTGTAGTGGATTTTCATTTTCTCTATATATTATTGTATTTTTTGTATCATTCTCCCACCACTAAGTATAGGCTATTGTCTGTATGCAAAACCTATCACAGAGAATGTTTTTTGGTGTTTTTTTTTTTTTTTTTCTAATGGTAAAATGCATCATTTTCTCTTCAGTCTCTTATTTTCAATCATGTTATTTCTGATTTCCCCCTTGGGTGTTTACCAAAAACATCAGTGATATAAATAAACATGACATTGTATTATCCTGTGGTTTATCTATCTGCTTTTGCATCTGCCTATGAACTCTTAACTTCAGACTTCATGCTTTGCTTTAGAGGGTAACTTGGTCAGAATGAATGCCTTATTTTGTATGATGAATTGATGTATCATTTTACTTTTAAAAGCTTTTTTTATCCATCAACAGTCATTCCATAGACTATTCATTCCTTCAACAAGTATGTCTTGAGTATCTACTGTTTTCGTATGTGTATGGGCATTTGTGGTGTATTCTCACACTGACGTATTTGAACTTCAGAATAATGAAAAAGATGGGGCTAGTAACTGACCCATTGAGTAACTGAGCTGGGTGACATGAAGTGACTACCCAAGGTTCACAGAGGTAGCTATTGGAGATAATGTCAAAACTCACTTCCTAAGCCTCCTTTCCTAGCGTCCTTTTCAGGAGATGAGATCTGCAACCTAAAATGTGAGTCAGGAAGGTAACACTATGGACTCCCTCCAGGGTCTCAGACTAACAACAACAATAGTAATTGATATGGTTTGGCTGTGTCCCCACCCAAATCTCATCTTGAGTTATAGTTCTCACAATCCCCATGTGTGGTGGGAGGGACCCGGTGGGAGGTAATTTAATCATGGGAGCAGATACCTTCATGCTGTTCTTGTGATAATGAATGCGTTCTCACAAGATCTGATGGTTTCGTAAGGGACTTTCCCCCCTTTCCTCAGCACTTCTCCTTCTTGCTGCCATGTGAAGAAGTACGTGTTTGCTTCCCCTTTTGCTGTGATTGTAAGTTTCCTGAGGCCTCCTCAGCCCTGCAAAACTGCGAGTCAATTAAACCTTTTTCCTTTATAAATTACCCAGACTCAGGCAGTTCTTCACAGCAGTGTACAAATGGACTAATACAATAACAATGAAAAAAATAATAAAAAATCAGCGAACATTTATTGAATACTCATTATGCTCCAGGCATTATTTTATCATTTTTTCATTATTATTGTACTAATTCATTTTTACCTTGCTATAAATAATGATTACATTATTCCACGATTACATTATTTCATTTATATTTCATTTGAGATATAAAGAAACAAGACTTTGAAAGTTGAAACAATTCTGCAAAAGTTCATGACAGAATCAAGGGTAAAAACGTGAAATGAATGTCTTAACAAGAGTTATGGAGCAGTAATGATAATGAGTCATTATCTTGAGTAATGACTCAAGATAAGGCCATGGAATTTTAAAGTTAGAAGGATTGTAGCCGCTATGGTCTGAATGTGTATGTTCATATACACATATGCATGCCTTCCTAAAAACATGTTGAAATCCTAACCACCCCTGCCCCACACAAAGTGATTGTTTGAGGGTTTGAGGAGGTGGGGCTTTTAGGGGTGATTATGTCATGAAAGTGAACTGCTCATGAATGGGATTAGACCACTTATAAAAGATGCCCCAGAGAGACACCTCACCTCTTCCACCATGGGAGAGCACAGTGAGAAGATTGCTGTCTAAGGAAGTGGGCCCTCACCAAAACACCAAATATGCCAGCACTTTAATCTTGGACTTAGCCTTCAGAACTGTAAGAAATAAATTTCTGTTCTGTATAAGCTATCCAGTCTATGGTATTTTGTTATAGCAGCCCTAATGGCTAAGACAATAGGTAACAACAAGTATTTTTGTGATACTATATTAGGGTAAATCTGTATCAGTTGGGTTTCGACCAGGGAAATAGAAGCAGTAGGGTATCTATCTGTATCTGTATCTATGTCTACATCCATGTCTATCTATATTATCTATATCAATGTCAAAAGAGATTCATTTCAAGGAATTGGCTTATGTGGTCATGGAACTGGAAAGTTTTAATTCTGTGGGGCGGCCCACTGGCTGTAGATCAACACTGTAGGTCACAGGGAGAATTTCTTCTACTTTTGGGAAACTTCAGTTTTCCACTTAAGACCTTTCAACTGATTGGATGAAGCTCACCCAGATTATGGAGGATAATCATCCTAACTCAAAGTCAACTTACTTCTATGAAATAGCTTCACAGCAGTGCCTAGATTAGTGTTTAATGAAATAGCTTGTATTTCATGTGTCAAATTTACACATGAAACTCACCATCACAGGTGCTTTATAGTTAATGAAGTGCTTTCACATATCTTATCACTTTGGGTTACCAGTAATAAATAATACATGGTCCTTCCCTCAAGGTACTATGGAAACATGTAGTACCTTGTATTAGAAGACAGAAACATGTAATTATAGAACAGTGTTAGAAATGTTATAATAGAGATTTGCAAAGTGCTATGGGAATATGGGGAAAGAATAACTTGGAGGCCTTTAAGTTATTCTTAGACTAGAAAAAACAACCATTTTAGTATTGTGCTGGGATTTTACATCCATTCGTTTATTAAATGCTTACAACTTTGTGAGTTTAGGTGGTATGATTCCCATTTTACAAATGTGGAAAGTAAGAATGACCCAGTAACTTTCCAAACATCTCATAGCTTATAAGGTGCTGAGTTAGGACTGGAAATGATTCTGATGCCAAAATCTATACTTTTCTATTGTGTTATCATAGAGACTGTTAAACTCATCATTAAACTTCTGATACCAATGAACAGCATGCCCTCCATGTGCCTGGCACTCCTGTGATGTTAATTAAATTACAACATTGAGTTGAATTGGACTGAACTGAACTGAGCAATCACTGAAGTGTGGTAGTTAGGTTTAGAAAAACTGTTACCCTTGCTTACTTGAGGACTTTGATATCCCCTCCCTCTATGTCTCATCTGTGCAGTGAGAGTTTGAAGATGATGTTGAAATTTATTTCAGTTATTAAGGTTATTTTTCCATGAATTGGCTTCCCTGAGGTCACACAACTAGAGGGTGACTTTACAGTGAAGCATTTTCTCTTGATTTTTATTATAAAAATGTCCCACATATAAGCAGAGATGAAAAGGCAGTAAAATAAGTGCAACAAAACAAAATACCATGAAGGAAAGAATGAGTAAATAAATGTTTTTCAGCTGTCATTACCGACTATTTCCTGACTAAAGCAGAGGCAAAGTAAAATTATAATAGGAACGCAATGAGCTGCGTTTTATTTTTCGAGTGATATTGATTTTAAATGTTCCTGTCCCCAGTTCTTTGGGCAATTGCTGTTTTTGAGTGTCCCAGTTGACCACTTTTGTTACCTGGGCTCCCAAATCTTGAATGAATTGACCCCAGTGAATGCTTCCATCCAGCACAAAGCTGCCCTCATGGTGACAACAGGGCATATTTAGCTCTTGTTTTAACCTTTCATCTGATTGAAGCAGGTGCTCAAAAGCCTGAGAGGACAAAACTAATTGCTTTAGATTTTTCAGCACAGGCTGTTACCAACATAGGGGAACATTGACCGTGTTTATGGGATGCAGAATGATCTCATGCCCCTGGAATTGCTTAATTGCCTGTTCTTCTCTGAAATCAGCTACTGAGAATCTTTGCCATCCTTTCTTCTTGTATACTCTTCAAGAGGTCGTGCTCACCAAGAAATCCTCTGAATTCACATTTTCTCAGGTGAATGTTCCTAGGTCACTATTCCCTCTCATCACATGTTTAGTATTCTAGGTTCTGACTTCTTGTTTTTCTGGGAAAGGGCTTGTACTGTCTAATTCTGAGGCATCTTTACATTACTGGCTGATTATTTGGTCTCTGGTGCCATTTGGTACTCTCTACATAACCTTGTGGTGAGCTGAGGTGGACAATCTACCTCAGTGTAATTTAAAGTAGGAAAGTGAATATGTTGTTTATTTGTGACTGGTGTGGCCCAGAAGTTATTTTGATGCTCCTTTCTAGCTCTTTCCAGAAGCTTCCGAGGGCTACCTGTTTCCTTGTTTTCTGTTTGTCTCGTCAGTTCTAGGAGCACCATCAACAGTGCTTCCCATTTGTCCAGCTCCCCTTTCTAACCTGGTTGCTCCCTGAAGGCAGATCTTTGTGGGCAGCATTGATCAGCTCCCTCCTCTGCCCACTGGCTTTCAATCCCACCAGTGGGAAGCATAGGCCCATGAGGGAGAAAGAGAGAGATGTTTTTCTCCTGGCTCCCCTCTCCAGGGTGTCTGCTTGACAGGGGCTTTTTCTTTTACTTAAGGAGGTGCTAATTTCCTTGGTCTTCTCTCATAGTTACAAGCGTCCCTGAGTTCTAGTAACCAAACTTCCCTTTGCTCTTTCAGGCCTAAGGATGGCAGTGGCTTCTCACTTTCTCTTAACTCTGCCAAACTTTTGTATAAAGTCTCTTAATAAATAGTTTTTAAACAACCCCTTTTTGAGGATTTTGTTTGTTGTTGCTGAAACCCTGACAAATACAAATACATGGCAGCAGAAGTAGGTGTTGGGTGCAGAGTTGTGAGCAGAGACTTCCATGATGGTCTCCATTTCTTTCCTCCAGCCATATCCCTGTTGATCAGTCTTGTCTGTAAAATGCAGTGTTTTAAAAGAAAATACAGGTTTTCTTCATAGGTATGCAACCTGTGTAGTTTCAAAGGACCCAGCACTCAATAGGACTCTGGGCTTGGTTAAATGCTCTGCTGCTGCTATCTTGGAATTCTTAATAGTTTTTGAGCAAGAAATCCTGCCTTTTCAATTTGCACAGGGCTCTGCAAATAAGGTAGCCAGACCTATGAGCAAACATAGAATTGAAGGAGAGGACAAGTTCTTAGCTGCTCTCTTTTTCTAAGGGAAAGTTCTTTCATATTTCTCTCATTCTTCTCCCCAAAAGAAGAAATACTAATCTTATTTTAAGGTTGCTCCTGGGTCGCATTTTACCCCCGGGAATAGATACCATGGCTTTCTTTCTTCTTGTTGTTCCAGCTGCTCTTTGCCTGCAGGCTTTCTCTCTCTGTTTTCCCCTTCCAAGTGGCCTTTTGAAGTAATAGGGTCCAGACTATAGAAGAAGGAGGAAGAGTCTGACATTGAGAGATCTCCCTCTTTTATTCTATCAATATTCCCAGACACTTATCTCTTTGACATCCTATCCCTTGTGACTAACTGGAAATCTGGGGTTTGGGCTTAAGAAGATAAAGGAGCCTCACAAATTCATTTTTAGGCCTTGGGCTTAAGTCGATTAGATCCATATCATTTATCAGAACTATCATAACTATCATAGTTCTGATTAGGAGTTCCAACTATAATCCCTGTTAATAATTTCCTTTGCCAATGTTCATACTCATCCAGAACCTCATAGGTAGAAGAATTACTTCTTAGCAAATGAAACAAAGTGGGAAAACTCTTCTTCATCTCCCCTCTATTTCTCATTACTAGTAGAACGTTCTGGCATACATTCTTCCAGACTGCCTCTACATTAATGTTCAAATATATACATTTACATATACATTTGAAAATACAATTGAAAAATATGACCATATATGTATGTTTGCATAATATCCATATATGTGATTTTTATATTTAATAATACATCTTGAAGATCTTTCATGTCACTACATGATGATCCACCCCAGTTACTTTTTCTATCTGAATAGGATTCTGTAGAATGCGGTTGAATCGTTCTCTGTTAGACATTTATGTCGTTTACAGCTCTTTGCTATTATATGCAATCATCATTGTACTTGTATGTCTATAGATAAAAAAAATTCTTTAGACCAAGTTCCTAAAAGTAAACTTGATGGATCATAAGATTTTCATCTTAATCTTTGATAAATACTACTAAGTTGTAGCTTCAATAAAACAATATTGCATAAGCAGTTTCTAGCTATGCCATTTTTCTCAAAATCTCAACTCTTGACTTTTGATGTCATTTGATTTTATTTTTTAAATATTTGTAAATACAATGGCAAAATTATATCTTAACCTTTTTCTCATCACTTTTGAAAGTCAGCACCTTCCATATATTTGTCATTTATATTACTTATTCAGTAAATTGCTCATTTCCTTTTCTCTTTTTTAATAGAATTATATATCTTTTTCTCACGTATTTTAGTTTGCTCTTTATTCTAAATGCAGATCCATTGTCACATACTTTGCAAATGTTCCCAATAGTATATGTCTTGTCTTTTAAGTTTTCTTTTTTCCTTTTGTTTTTCTGTAGGCCTGGGTCAGCCTAGAGTCTTTTAAGTTTTCTTATGCAGTCTTTTGTTATTTAAAGGAAGAAGCTAATCAAAGTAATAAGATACATGATCAGAATTACAGTATCATTTCCTGTTCTCTCTTTTCTCTGTTATCAACTTCTGAAATAAGGTGGAATTTTTAGGTTATACTGAACATTTCCTCATTCTACCATACTTTCTAGTCTTTGAGTGTTATGCAGTTTTTGGGGAAGAGTTTCATTATATTATCTTCTAGCTTATTGATTCACTCTTCAACTGTGTCCATTGTGTTTTTTTAATTCAACTACAAAGCCCAACTTTGTACTTCAATTCTAAAATGGTTAATTTCTACAATTTTTATAGTTAATTCCTTTAAAATCTACTTTATAAATATATACCTTTTAAATATGCAGTTTAAGGAATTTCAAAAAATTTCAACAATTTTGTAATTATCACCGGTCACGATGTAGAACATTTCCATCATTCCAAAATGTTCCCTCATGCCTCTTCGTAGTCAATCCTCTCCTCTCATCCCTAATCCCTGACAGCCCCAGGTATACTTTCTGTCACTTGAGTTTTGCCTTTTCTAAAATTCTGCATAAAGTCAATTACATAATAGGTAACATTTTGAGACTGGCTTTTTCTCACTTAGTATAATGCTTTGAGATTCATGACTTTTGTTATGTATTTAAGTGGCTTCTTTGTTTTATTGTTGAGGAGTATTCCACTGCATGGATCTACCACAGTTGTTTATCCATTCACACACTGATGACTGGGTTCTTTCCAGTTTTTGGTGCGGACATTCGTGCCTGGTCAATGGCTGCTTTTGCATTACAGTGGCAAAACTGGGCAGTTCTGGTAGACGTCACCTAGCTTTCAAATCTAATAGTACCTGTCCTTTATCCAATAACGTCACTTTTGCAGAAAGTTTGCCACCCCTTCATGCAGAGTATATTTATTTATTTATTTATTTATTTTTTTGAGACAGAGTCTTGCTCTGTGGCCCAGGCTGGAGTGCAGTGGCCGGATCTCAGCTCACTGCAAGCTCCGCCTCCCGGGTTCACGCCATTCTCCTGCCTCAGCCTCCCAAGTAGCTGGGACTACAGGCGCCCGCCACCTCGCCCGGCTAGTTTTTTTTTTGTATTTTTTACTAGAGACGGGGTTTCACCGTGTTAGCCAGGGTGGTCTCGATCTCCTGACCTCGTGATCCGCCCGTCTCGGCCTCCCAAAGTGCTGGGATTACAGGCTTGATCCACCGCGCCCGGCCCGTGCAGAGTATATTTAAAATAGCTGTTTCAATGTCTTTGATTGTTAATTCCATCATTCTGTCATTTATAAGTTTCTTCTAATTGATTATTTTTTCTTTGCTTATGGGTCACATTTTCCTTTTCTTTATATGCCTGGCAAGTTTTTCCTGGATGCTGGCCTGGACATTGTGAATTTTATGTCACTATGTGCCGAATTTTGTTGTATTCTTTTAAATAGAGTTGGAATGTGTAATGGCATTTGATTACGTTACCTGGAGTCAGTAAAATTTTTTCAAAGTTACTTCTAACCTTTGTTAGAGCATTTCCAGAGTTGCCTTTGGTCCTGCAAAGAAAAATTCAAAAATCTCAGGCTCCTCAAACTCCTTACGCTAAAGGAAAGATTAAGTCTGGAGGCTTGAGTCATGCAACACCCTCTTCCAAATCAATAGCTGTTACTAGCATTATGCATCAGCCAGATCCCCATGGAAATACAAAAGGCCTCAGGCATCTACAAATGACTGCCACCACAGATCATTCGTAAGTAAATTCTTTGCTGGCCCTGCATAAAAAAGGACATGCCAAGGACATTGTAACTTTAGGTCTATAAACTAAGCCTAGCTTTGAAAACAAAAGTCTGTTCCATTACACACTGATGATGTCAATTTTAAGCTTATCTTCCCAGGTGTAGAACAAAGACAAGCCAAGATCAGTAATTTCTCCACCCACCTGGAGATATCTACGTAATTGATTCTTCCTTTACTCCTTTTTCTTTTAAATCTTAAAACATTTACCTTATCTTATGTAAAATGTAGATTTACTGGGCACTAGCTAAAGTCCCACAACAATGTAACTATTCACCTTATTGCCTACCTGCCCGTCCTCCTACTTGCCTCTCCTCACCCTTTAAGGAAATGTGTAAATATTAAACCTCCTGACAAATCTCTTCAGAAAAAAAAACCACAGATGCATCTCATATTTTTCCCAGACATGCCCTAAAGCTGGCTCAATAAACCTCAATTGATTGAGATCTTTCCCTCAGTCCCTTACTTTGGTTTTCATTCTAGGGAAAATCTAACACTATTAATAAAGCCACAACCTTCTAAAGACTACCAGATGTCACCTGTCTTATGAGGTCATTTCACTCTAGCTTTTGGGAACATAAACCAATCCTGGCCCTGTGTGACGTATGGAAATTATCTAGTGGACTGTTTTTTCCATTGCTGTTTCCCTAACCTTGGGAAGTTTCCTCTCACTCATGCAGAGATTAGTACTCAACCAAAGTGCCAAGGAGACTTTTCTACAGATCTCTGAAACTTTCTTTCTGTGCATCTCCCTTATTTCTGATATTCTTCTTCATTAAATCTAGCTGACTTGGTCTCCTTAAACTCCCACCTCTGTCTCCTTAAGTCAGTAGGAGTGCTGGACTTTGAGTTTTTCCTTTCTGAATGGCCACCTGGAAAATGCTTCCAGTTGTTTTCCTCTTTCTTAGAGATAAGGGACCTTTCCTGCTTATGTTTCAGCATTTAAGAATCATTATTTCGTATAGTATGCTTCATTTTGTATTGTTGTATGTGGAGGATAAACTCAGTCTCTGGTACTGCATTATTGTGAGAAATGGAATTGTAGCATTGAAACTACCTTTGCAAAAATGATAACTGTGAGAAAATTATGACAGTGAAAGAGATCTGATGTAACAAACACCCACCTCTCATGCTTTTAAGCTCCAAACTGCTCTTAATCATTCCTGGACTTTGGCCAAGCTAACTTTGGGAGACATTTAGTTTATAGTTTAAATGATAAAACTAAACCAACTTTGAAAAGCTAAAGAAAAACCACCAGGTTAGGAGGATGAGAAGAGCCTGGATTCTGCTAAGGTGTAGGTATAAATGACTACCAGTCTTTATTCTGGAGGTCACAAGATTTACAACTTCCCCAATTACTACTGCAGATAATATCACTATTGGCCTTTTGAGGTGTTCTTTTCAGGTTTTTGCATTTATGATGACCAATGCCTCTACCTGGACCCATCAGCTAGTCCTGTGGCCCCACCCAGAAGTGGACTCAGGCATCCATGAGGACCATTTTCCACATCCCTATGATTGCACCCCCAACCAATCAGCAGTACCCATTCCCTGGCCTGCCAAACTATTTGTGAAAAACCTAGCCTCTGAATTTTCATAGAGACTGATTTGAGTCATAAAACTCTGGCCACCCATTCACCTGGTTCTGCATGAATTAAACTCTTTATTGCATTTCTGCTGTCTGGATAAAATGACTCTATCCAGGTAGCTTGCAAAATGAACCTGTTGGATGGTTACAGTGGTGCCTCTCTTTATTGCTCAGTCCTCCTTTTACTTGCTTTACTTCATCTTCTACCTGGTGGGCCAAACAACAGTGGGCAGCTATTTCACCCTCCTGAATATTCAAACCCCAGAGAATTTCTTTCCTTACATGGTCCACTAGAAAAGTCTCAGTAAGAATTCTAATTTGCTTGGTTTGGTTCATGTTTGCATTTTTGTCTTTTTTTTCCCATCTCTTTATTGTGTTGTGTTTTAAGAGATTATCCTTACTTGATGTTCTAGTCCTCTAATTCACTGTTTGTCTATTGAGATTTTTCTTTTCTTTCCTTTTTTTTTTTTTTTTTTAACAGCATCTCACTCTGTCACCCAGGCTGGAGTGCAGTGACATGACTGGTTCACTGAAAGCTCCACCTCCTGGGTTCACGCCATTCTCCTGCCTCAGCCTCCTGAGTAGCTGGGACTACAGGTGTCTGCCACCATGCCTGGCTAATTTTTTTATATTTTTAGTGGAGACAGTGTTTCACCGTGTTAGCCAGGATGGTCTCGATCCCTGATCTCGTGGTCTGCCCGCCTCCACCTCCCAAAGTGCTGGGATTACAGGCGTGAGCCACCATGCCGGGCCCACTTTTTAACTATTAATCTGTAGTCTCTCTAAAGTTGATTTGTTATGAATATAACATTATTTTATGTATTTCCAAAGATATTTATATTCAAGTGACTGCATTACTTTAATCTACCTCCTCAAGTATTTAGTTCTTCAGTTTGGGGAACTTTGTTTTGCCTCTTTTTAGTTGTTTTAGTTCTTTTTTTTTTTTTTTTTTGAGGCGGAGTCTCACTCTGTCGACCGGACTGGAGTGCAGTGGCCAGATCTCAGCTCACTGCAAGCTCCGCCTCCTGGGTTTACGCCATTCTCCTGCCTCAGCCTCCCAAGTAGCTAGGACTACTGGCACCCGCCACCTCGCCCGGCTAGTTTTTGTATTTTTAGTAGAGACGGGGTTTCACCATGTTAGCCAGGATGGTCTCGATCTCCTGACCTTGTGATCCGCCCGTCTCGGCCTCCCAAAGTGCTGGGATTACAGGCTTGAGCCACTGCGCCCGGCCAGTCGTTTTAGTTCTTCAAGTGTCTTATGATAGTTGGTTGCTCAGTTATGTTTTTGATAATCCTTGTTTGATTTGAGGGAGGTGTCTGAATAGCATGAAATGGATTTTTTCTTTTATAACAAGGGAGGTTCTTTACCTGTCTAAGAGGTGGGAGATAGGTACTAGATGGACAATAACAATAAATATCCAACATGCTATCTGATATTGTCTTCTAATGATTGTACTACTTAATCCCCAAACTCATTTGATTTTTCACTTTTTTTTTCAATGTACCCTGTGTCAGGCCTTTGAGCCCAAGCCAAGCCATCGCATCCCATCACTTGCACGTATACACCCAGATGGCCTGAAGTAACTGAAAAATCACAAAAGAAGTGAAAATGCCCTGTCCCACCTTAACCGATGGCATTCCACCACAAAAGAACTGAAAACGGCCAGTCCTTGCCTTAAGTGATTACATTACCTTGTGAAAGTCCTTTTCCTGGCTCATCCTCGCTCAAAAAGCTCCCCCACTGAGCACCTTGTGACCCCCACTCCTGCCCACCAGTGAACAACCCCCCTTTGACTGTAATTTTCCTTTACCTACCAAAATCCTATAAAACGGCCCCACCCTTATCTCCCTTCGCTGACTCTCTTTTCAGACTCAGCCCGCCTGTTCCCAGGTGATTAAAAAGCTTTATTGCTCACGCAAAGTCTGTTTGGTGGTCTCTTCACATGGACGCGCATGACACCCTGTGCTTCTTTCTACCTTCACAGCATTGATCATGATGATTGTCCTGCCTAACAGGCCATTTTTCCTTCTCTCTACTTGCCAAAATCCTGTGTAATCTTCAGGCTCAATACAAGACTCACCCCATTAAAAAAAATTCCTAAGTACTTTAACTCTTTTAATTAATGTGTCTTTTTTGCTTAATGCTGATTAGAAATGTGACTTCAAGTTCATTTCAATTGCAATAATTGCTACGACTCTGGGGGCTCCTAATACATGCTAAGCCTTGTAGTGGATATGTCATGTATACTATATCATTTAATTCTTATTTAATGAGATGAATGTTATTTTCCTATGTTATAGAAGAAGGAACTAGATTTTGGAGCAGGAGATCATCCAGCTCAGACCCCTCTCCCCAAATCTGGATGATCTGTCAATGCTGGCTGATCTCCCATACTCCTGCACTTCCCTCCACTCAACCCATGTCCTTGAGCTACATACTTGCAGAGTCTGCTGAGACTCCAAATCCAAAGAGGCATGGTAACCTCAGGATTTGCAAAGAAGATCAAAGGTATCTAAATCAAGCAGACAAAGTTATTAACCTTTCCAGAACATGTTGGAAAAAGACTAGTATGACAATCTTTATTCTGGTATACTGCTCCAGAGCTATTTGACACTGCTCCTTCTTATCAGGACAACTTTCTTCTTCGTCTGGCAAGAATGTAATTGAGCAAGATACTGTTCAGAAAACATGATTTTAAATGAACCTTTCGCTTCGTTCAGAGATTTCTTTAGACTGAACCTCTGAATTTGGAGATAAGTTAAAAGCACAAGTCAAAATGGTTTGCTTAGGTTTATTCCCAGTGATTTAAAAGCGATATAAAGGATAAAAATAATTATGTTATAGACTTCAGAGGTAAAATAGTGGAAAGTACAAGCCAATATTGTACTGTCTAGTTTGCTTCAATCAGCAGACACCTGATGGCTCTCCTCTATGGAAAGGGACTTCAACAGCTGCTGCCCACAACTTCAAGTCTGTAAGCTGAAACATAGGTCTAATGCCAAACCAGATTCTGTTTCTTTTACATCATGTTCTCCTGGCTAACTAAATTTCCAGGTTAATCAGAAAGTGTTGACAACGAGTAGAAGCATAAAGAAAAAACAAGTCTCAACAAACACAAAGTGTTACTAATTACAGTATTAGAGTGCTTTCCAGTTTGCCAAAGCACTTTTATATGTATTCTCTAATTTGTTCTTCACAACGGTGTGTTGTAGAAATTATTCTGTGCATGCTACAATTATGAAATTGAGGTATTTGATGTAACTCATATTAGGTTGTCCAGCTAGAAATGGCCAGAATTGAGAATTAAACTCAATTCCAAATTGCATCTTCTCCTCCACACCAGTGCTCATGGATGCTCAGGTGCACACATACACATCACTGTTTCTGTCGATGTTTAGTGTAGCACTGTCTCTAAGCAAAATAATAAGGCAAAAAATTTATTTAAACATTTCAGCCAATATTTATGTAGCTCCCACTATGTGCTATATACTGTCCTAGATGCTTAAGATAAAGCAATGAACAAATAAAAGCAAACAAAAACCCCTGCCTCCTGAAACTTATGTTTTAGTGGATAGAGATAGGCAAAAAATATATATGTAATGGATAAGAAAATAAGAAGGTATTCTAATAAATAATAAGTGATATGGAATTAAAGAAGAGATGGGGTGGGCATGGTGGTTCACACCTGTATTCCCAGCATTTTGGGAGGCCGAGGTGGGTGGATCATTTGAGCCCAGGAGTTTAAGACCAGCCTGAGCAATATGGTGAGACCCTTTCACTACAAAAAATTAAAAAAAAAAAATTAGCAGAGCACGCTGCCACGCATCTCTAGTCCCAGCTACTTGGGAGACTGACATGGAAGGATCATTTGAGACTTGGAGGTTGAAGTTTCAATGAGCCGAGACTGTACCACTGAACTCCAGCCTGGATGACAGCGAGACTCTGTCTCAAAAAATAATTAAAAATTAATAAATAAATAAAAGAAAGAGAGAAAGATCAAGGTTGAGAAAGTTAGCATTAGGATTTGGAGAAGAGCAGGGCAATTTACAGCATTAAGTAGGATGGTCAGAATAAGGCACTTCCAGAAGGAGAAATTTAGGCAAAAGCTTGAAGGCTGTGAATACCTGGAGAAATATTTTTCCATGCAGACTGCTAAAATGTGAAAAGATGTGACAGGCATAAAGAAATCAAAGAGGCTGGATCAGAGGACATGAGGGAGAGGAGAAAAATGTGATTAGAGGCCATAGGAGACAGAACATGCAGGGCCACATAGACCTTTATATTATGAGGACTTTGCCGTTCTTCTGAATGAGATGGAGAGCCATGGGAGAGTTTTGAGTAGTGACATTTGAGAATGTTGAGTTATTTTGAAGTGACAGGGCATTATTTACAGCGAAAGGATTATTTGGGTTGCTCCGCTGAAAATAAATTTAAGGGCCGGGGGGAAAGAGTAGAAGCAGAGAGGAGTTAGGAGGCTATTGCAGTGTATTAGTTTCCTGGAGCTGCTGTAATAAAATAACACAAACTTGGTGACTTAAAACAATAGAAATTTATTATCTCAGGGTTCTGGAGGTGAAATGTCTGAAATTAAGGTATTAGTCAGGCCGTGCTCTCTCTGCAGCGTTTAGGTGAGACCCTTCCTTGCATCTTTTAGCCTCTGGTAGCTCCAGGTAATCCTTGGCTTGTGGCAGCATAACTCCAATTTCTGCCTCTGCCTTCTAATGGCTGTCCTCTTCCTAGGTGTATCCACATCATTTCCCCTCTCTGTGTGTCTCTCTGTATCAAAACTTTCCCCTCCTTTGAGGATACCAGTCATATTGAAAAAAGGTCCCACCCATGTGACCTCATCTCAACTTGATTCCATCTGCAATGACACTGTTTCCAAATAAGATCACATTCTGATGTCCTGAGGGTTAGGATTTTAACACATTTGGAGAAAGCAGAGAGGGAAGGGGGAGAGAGAAACACAATTTAAGCTATAACAGGCAGTAATCTAGATGAGAAATAGTGAAGGCTTAGAACAGGGTGGTAGCAGAGGGATTATGATGAGTGACTAGATTCTGGATGCCTTTTGAAGCTAGAACCAGCAGAAATTGTTCCTAGATTGGATGTAAAGAGTGAGAAAACCAAAGAGGACTCCAAGATATTTTACCTAACAACTGGAAGGATAGTGATACCGGAAGGTAAAACAAGTTTTTGGAGAGATAGGAGGATTAAAAGTTTAGTTTTTGTTAATGTTGAGTTTGAAATATTTATTTAGAAAAACAGAAGTGTTGAATGGGAAGTTAGATATACAAGTCTAGAATTTGGGAGAGAGGTCTGGGTTGAAAGTATAAAGGTTTAAATTTGTAAGTCTTTAGCATATAGAGGAAACTCAAAGCCAAGTAACTGAGATCACCAAGGAAGGGAGTACAAATAGAAAAGATGACCAAGGTCTGAGCCCTGGGCCACTCCAGCGTGAAGAGGTCGTAGGAGGGGAGGAACCCATAAAGGAGAAACCGGTGAGGTAAGAGAAAAACCCAGAGAGTGAGGGGTCCTGGAGCCAAGGGAAGAGTGTAATAAAAAAGGGGGACATGATCAACGGTGTTAAAGGCTGCAGATAGCATGGGTGACATGGAGACTGATAATTGATGATTAAGTTAGAAACAGAGGCATTTTTATGATTTTGACAAGACTTGCTATGGGGTGGTGGTGGAGAAAGCCTTTTTAGCATGGGTTCAAGAGTGAATGGGAAAAGAGGATTTGGGAACAGCAAGTAAAAAGAATGTTTTTGAGGAATGGAACGGTAGCATGTAAGAAAAGTGGAGTCAAGCAAGGTTTTCTTCTCTTTTTTCAAGTGTCGGAAAGGAGATTGCCACCCCACCCCCTTTTCTGGTTGTCGTTCTGTTCTCCCGATGCTCCTTGTCCCCTGACCCTCAGGCACCCTTGCCTGTGTCTCTGAGGCTGGCCATCCTGGCTCTTCCATGCTCTGGGCTACCCTCCCCACACCCTGACCTCCACCCCTCGTCTTCATTTGTTTTTTGTTTCAGTTCCTAAAAGTTCCAATTTATAAAACTGCATCGTTTCCACTTCTAATGATGCTAAAATGGCATCATTAGATAATTTCTCTGCTTACGTCACTGGGTTTAGGGAATGATGGGCATCAGATCATGAAGATGAAAGTGCTCTGCTGACTCTAGAACCATCCATACATTGAGTTCACTGTAAACATAAGATTTTAAAAATCTATCAACAGCATTCAGTGTCTTTACGAGATAGAAGATTTTTCCTCTCATCCTCATGGTCTTAGTCTTGGTCAGGTCTTCATCTCTTCTCCCCTTGTCTATTTAAGTAGTTTCCTATATAGTCACTCCTGGCTCAGATGCTTGCTTTTTCTCTTCCACATTTCACACCACCATCAGAATCCCCTTTCTAATATGCAAAGCTGACCCTATACCTTCTGCTTAAAATCTTTTGTTGGCTGAGGCTATCATAAAATGGTCATTATCCTCCACACATGTACTTGGCATCTCTTTATCATCTTTCATACCTTTTCTTCGTTTGGCCTGCCCTTTCCTTGTGTTATTCTGTGCCTAAAATGTGTTTATATTTATCCTTCATTGCCAAGTTCAAGTGACCTCTTATTCATGAAGACTTTTCTGAATCCTCCACCCAGCTCCAGGTAGAACTGATGGCTCGTGTCTCTATCTGCCTAAATGATTTTATAAATAAATATCTATAGTAGTTTTTAAAGTGCGTATCTTTTTTTTTCTGTTACTCTATGCCATCTGTGAAGGTGGAGACTCTGACCGATTCCTTTCTGCTTTCACACTACCTGGTATTATTCCTGGCACACAACAGGGGTGGTATGGTTTAGCTGTGTCGCCACCCAAATCTCACCTTGAATTGTAGAAATCCCCATGTGTCAAGGATTGGGCCAGGTGAAGATAATTGAATCATGAGAGCAGTTTCCCCCATACTGTTCTCATGGTAGTGAATAAGTCTCATGAGATCTGATGGTTTTATAAATGGGAGTTCTGCACAAGCTTTCTTGCCCGCCACCACCTAAGACATGATGTTGCTCCTCATTTGCCTTCTGCCATGATTGTGAGGCCTCCCTAGCCATGTGGAACTGTGAGTCTATTAAACTTCTTTCCTTTATAAACTACCCAGTCTTGGGTATGTCTTTATTAGCAGTGTAAGAACAGACTAATACAAAGAGTTTCACAAAATTTGTTAAATGGATCCTTCTCATCAACTGACTGTGCTCCCCAGGGTTGGTGGGCATTGTTGTGGGGACTTCCCTTCCTCTTCACCGTATGCTCCTTTTCTGGAGATTCTATTTACCTGGAGGCAAGGATTAGTATATACAGGGTCCTTCTCTTCTAATAAAGATGTCCCTGCCACTATCGTCCTGACTTCTCATGTTGTAGCAATGCTGTGAAAACACATGAAGGTCACTACTGTCCTTGGGTCAGTGGAGAAATATTTCTCAAAGGTCATGAAGACCAGAGACAGAATGCCAGTGACTAATGTGAAGGTAAAGAGTATATTTTTGGTGTGAATAGCTTGTCTGCTCCTTTGCAGATGAGCAGAGACTCATTTACCCTTTCTGCATTTAAGAAACAGGTTCTCTTTTTCCCTGGCAGGGTCAGCAAATGAAATTACTGTGTTAGAACTCAGCCAGCAAGACACAAAGCTTTTGTCTTGTTAGTAAAAAAGCAGGTTCCAAATGCAATTCATAGCTCGAGTTATTTTCACTGCCCCAGTCCTCCTTCTATTTCACATGATGGGGCTGACTGCTGTGAGTGGCCTTTAAGCCATCCCTGCTAATTAACAAGGAGCCACAAACACGGCAACCAAACCAGAAGCACTACAGACTCCCAGAATGTCTACTATCCTGCAACAGTCTAAAATTAGGCCTCATGTTTGTGTATTTGAATTATTATAGATCCCTGGTAGCCTCGGTCATTTAGCCACTGTCTATGTGATTTCTGTGACCAAGGGAAATAAGGCAAAGGGAGACGTACAATCGGTAGGACAAAAGGGTTTAAGAGGCTGCAGCATAATATGATCTTTTCATCAAGGTCGCATTAGGATGGGGTCCAGCCGTGGCTTTTTAAGTAGGATTTTTAGCTGGGGAATGTGAAAGTTATTGGCATCTATTTATCTTTAGAAATAGAAATTTCTTAGGCTGATTTTTCTCTTTATCTGGAGCCTGCATCACTGAATTGTTTCATGCAAGAAGAGGTAGCCATGTGGCATGACTGAGAGAGTATTGGGCTTGAGTCAGGGGATTTGGGTTTGAGTACTAATTTTGTCTCTTTCTTATTGAATGACTAGGAACAAATTATTAATTTGCTATGAACCTCCATCACCTCTTTTTAAAATAGTGATAGGGATGACTGCCTACTGCAAAGGTTTGTGATGAGGTTTCTGATGCTACTCTGTGAGCTGTAAAGTGTTGTTCTCATTTAAGCCATCATGAGTAAGAAGCTGTGGGTCTTTTTCTGGTGGAGTATCCTCTGTCTCCATGAGGCAGCAAGGGCTTGGCCATTACTGTGTCCATTTAATAATGAAATTTGAGTCATAGATCAAAGAGGCCACTTGAGGGATTAATCCATACTTCTAAACACCATATTACTATGCCTCCCAATTCACTCTGAGGGTACGTGAAGGTAGACTGATTCAGCCAATACCGTTTTCTATGAATCTATTCTCTGTCATTTGGAGGAATCAATATTATTTTGCTTTCGAAAAGATTCTTGTCCTTGAGAATCTTTAAGGGTTGAGATACAAATAGTTGAAGCACACAAAATAGTCAGTCCATAAATTTGCACCACAAACTGAAAGCATGAGCCAAGGAGTTAAGTATTAATTGGAAAGCCTTCTTGTAAGAGATAGAATTTACGTCAGGTTTGACAAAAGATCATTGCAACTCATAAGTTATGTGACCTTGGGCAAGTTACCTAATCTCTCTGAACATTAATTTCTTCATATAAAAATTCAAATATGAATATATTCTGATTAGGGTTATTATGAGGTTTAAATAAGATAATGTTGATAAAATGCTTCATAAAGAGAATATAATAAAACATATAAATGAACAACCAATACAACTAAATTAAATAAATAAAAATGCAAAATAAAACTTTAGAAAATAACAAAAGTTAAATACATAGACAATTGACAGGAGCCATTATTATGAGCATCAAACAACTTTATTTTGTTTGATATTATTATTATTTTAGGTGCACAGAGGTGGGTTGGGAGTCTGCAGGCTGAACAGTGTTTTTACAGTAGAGCCCATATATTGGCTAAAGTTCAGAAGAGAGAAGAATGATAGAGAGGACAATCTGGTCATGAAGATAACTCAGCCAGGACCTAAGAGCAAGGACCAAGGCCAAAGATCAGTTCTAGGGACAGGACCCATATAACAGGTGAGACGACATGAGGATTGGGCAGGCCCAACACCCAAGGTCTGAAAGTCAGCTGCTGTGATTTAGTGGCAGATGGAGAGGGGTCAGGGCTGTTGCCACGCTGTTGGCCTCACACTGAATGGGCCGGGAGCTGAAGAAGCATGGCACTTCCTTGCTGGTGTGGAGAGAAGGAGGCCCAGCTGAACAGAGAGGGGCTGATAGGAAGACATTGCTGGCAGGAATGGCAAGAGCAGAGAGGTGTGCATCAATGAGTTAGTAGCAAGGAAGAACAAATCCATAGGCATGGCTGGAAAGGAGGGTGTGTCCTAAGGTGGAGAAGTTTGGATTTTATCAAATTGGTCGAAGGAACAGTATAGGGGTTGAACAAAGAAGAGAGAGAGACAATGAAAAACCTGGCTTGATGAAGACTAGGTTATTGGCTGTGAGATAGTTGGATTACAAGTGTAGAGACAATGAAAAAAAAAAAAAAAAACACCAAAGGACTGCAACTGGGGAGATCAGGGAGGTTGTGATCAGTTCTAGATACAAGTGTGAAAAGTAAAACATTCAGAACCCAGGCCAGAGTTGGAGCAGGACAGGTCTCTGAGAGTTAGTTCAAGACCCTTTCTTTGCTTGCTCAGGTACTTATTCCGTTCAATTAATCTTGTGCAGAACAGAGGCTTCCAGAGAGGTCTCCTTTGGATCTACCAACAAAACAGAACTTTTGGTTTGCAGAACTAGGAAGGAAACATCATCACGAATGGACGCTCCAGAGGGTTCTTTGTCCCTTTTAGAGTCTCTTACCACCCAAAGAGCCCACATTCCTGCAGCTGAGGAGCAAAGACGCCTGAATGGAGTACTGGCATCTCCCTTTGAGAAGATGTTTGAAAATGCAGTGGGAGAGGAGAGAAAGTTTGGAAGGATGTTAATGAGAGAAAATTAGCTACCCGGAAGGGATCCTTTTCAGCAGAAGTTAGAGGGTGGAGAAGAATAATTGCAGAATATAAATATGCCTTGGAGTGTTAAGTTACAGGATTTTAGCCTCTCTCAAATCATAGGCATCTTCAGGCATTTCTGAGATGCTGTCAACACCCACTCATCACTATTTGTTTTTCCCATGTTGTAGGGCAGTTGGAAAATGATTTAATAATTATCTCTACTTCCTTACTAGATAGAAAAGTTTTATGGAAGCATAACACGAAATATTAGATTATCCATAAGGATAGTCTAATACAGTAGACAAGACAGAAAGTTATGACTTGAGTTCTAATCTCACCTGGATCCTTTGTAAGTACTAGGACTGTAGTCACGCATATCCTTCTGGACTTTTGTTAAATCCATAAAGTCATGTTGAAAGATTTCTCATAATTTCTACATTCTATAATTTTGAAATTGACAAAACTATAGAAGGAAAAACACAATGGGTCAATATTTTCAACTTAAAAATGGGTCCAGGCCGGGCACGGTGGCTCAAGCCTGTAATCCCAGCACTTTGGGAGGCCGAGACGGGCGGATCACGAGGTCAGGAGATTGAGACCATCCTGGCTTACACGGTGAAACCCCGTCTCTACTAAAAAAAAAAAAAAAAAAAAAAAACTAGCCGGGCGAGGTGGTGGGTGCCTGTAGTCCCAGCTACTCGGGAGGCTGAGGCAGGAGAATGGTGTAAACCCGGGAGGTGGAGCTTGCAGTGAGCCAAGATCTGGCCACTGCACTCCAGCCTGGGTGACAGAGCGAGACTCCGTCTCAAAAAAAAAAAAAAAAAAAAAAAAAGGGTCAATTTGCCTTGTTTTTATGGAAAAAAAGGTTTGGAACTCACTAAAATTCAATTTTACCCATGGAATGAAAGGAATTCTGCTTATGTCGTTGTTTCTAACCTCTGGGTTATTATTTCCTTATGACTCATCAGACTATTAATGCACCAGAAAGATAAGATGATTTGATTTTTTTTTCCTATTTTGGATTTTTGTCCTATACTCTTTTTGAAGATAGATGTATCTTGATTTAAGCTGATTCCAGACTACCACCAGGAATCTTGATTGAGTCTTAAAGGCAATGAATTTCAGTCTCAAAAAGTATGGATTCTAATTATTTCCAAACTGATTCCACTTTATTGTAGCTACTATGATTGGAGTTCAAGTTATTGGCCTTGTTGTTACCATGGTAATGATAGCTCACATTACTCAACCCAGAAGGAGGCAATTTCACCATATACTAAGTATGTTTTGGAGATTAAAATACTCAAAAGAAAATGTGGGCTTTGAGGTAGAGCTCTGGAAGATATATCTATTTTTCCTATATAATTTTCTACTTTAAATTAAAATATATTCAATCTGTTGCCATGACTTCTTTCTCTAGGCAATATAAAGTAATTTATAGAAACTCAGTTTTGATTCTTACCTTTATTATAGAGAAGCTGTCTCTGTGAATTTCTTACATTCAAATGGAAATATACTCTATTGGTTCGAGTGTTCACTACGTGCAAAAATTCACATACAGTGCCTTATATGGATTATCTTATTTAATTCTGCAATAGACCCAGAAGACACGTAATTTAAAAAAATCATTTCCATATTACAAATAAAGGAGCTGAAATACAGAGATTTTAATTTACTTGTCCAAGGTCACATAACTAGTAACTGGGGGTGTTGGGATTTGAACCCAGGAACTTTGTCATCACTGACCAGAGCCCATATACTTAACCACCTACAGCAATGCCTCTGGTAAAAGTCCAGCACCTGGCTGTCAATAGCTGCGATTCACCAAGAGCTCATACCTTTTGGCATCCTTTTGCCATGAGATATAGCATGGTAGTGACTTGGCAACAGAGTATATTTACTTATGGATTAATACATCTTCTGAAAAAGCAAAGAGCCTAGGAATTTGTTTTTGTGTATGAACTATGGCTTTCTCTAATTAGAAAACTCATAAAAATGTTTCAAGACATAAAATAGCTGGCTAGTGATCTTTATGGTATGTGTGTATGTTGCTTGAGGAGTTGGAGAACATGAAAAGAGAGAAGAGATGCTGAAGCTCTCCCCAGAGCCCAAATGCCCACCACATTTTGAGTAGCCCAAATTGTTCATCTCTTCCCCACATATTGAGCAGAAAGACAGGAGTTGGGAATGCTCTTGCAGGCACAGTGCTGGGCTTCAGGAGGCCTACTAAGTCCAATATCCAGCTCTGCAATAGTTGCATACATAACCAAGGATAAGTCACTGTACCTCTGTGAACCTCAGCAAAATGGAGGATGGAATTCGCTGGTGTATAAGTACCTTTTTATCACTAACAATCTCATTTGTGCTTCTAAATGCCCTCTTCCTTACGGTAAAGATGACGAGGGTGATGAATCTTGAGTAGGAATAGGATTGAAACTCTGGGCCTCTTCACCAGCTTCATTCCTGGCCTCTCTCAAAATACCTCTCTGTCTGTCTGATCAGGCACACATATTTGCCTATTGATGGTAGTGTGGGCCTAATTGTTTCTCAGAACTTCTATGAGGCTGGAGAAAACAGTTCTAGTAAACAGCAGTGCACTGGAAGCAAAAATTTTGTTCCAACTTGTAACTTTGGGTAAGCCCCTTCCTTCAACAAGGCTGATTCCTCCTGACTGTACAATAAGGAGTTTGATCATATGCTATTGTGAGCTCTTTAGAAGGTTATCTTATGATAAACATATCTATTAAAAGTCCATGGAAGTACAAGAGAGGTGTCTTTGGAAAATTTCTCTCTAGAAGTGTTAAAAGGCTGACTCTGACATCTCAGTTAATTGTCGCATTCTTTGGATGTGGGGTGTCAATAATCAATTACCTAAGAGACATGTTTAAGAATAAGATGCATAGTCATTCCAGCCCCCTCATCTCATATGTGGCCAATTTCTTCAGACTACTCACTTTTCTTCTAACTCTTTCTGACTTGTGTTTGCCTTCTACATTGCCACCAATCCTCTTGCCTTAAATATAAATCTGATCATGTTGCTTCCATAATTAAAATTGCTCAGTGATTCACTAGTGATTCATTGTCTATAGAGTGGGTTCAAACCTTTTAACAAGGCAGAATAGGCCCTTCACCATCCGTGTTTTTACTTAACTCTATCTTTTGCCACCGCCACTCTCCGTTTCACACTGAAATAGTCATCATTCTTGGAAACCACTGCTATTTATCATTTCTCTATATGTGTTACCCACATTAATTTTCCCATCTGTAAAATGGGAATGCAAATACCCACATTCTTTATGATTATAAACTTAGTAGAGATAGAATAGGTTTTTACTTTAAGAGGTATGCTTAGATTTTCTTTTAGAGAGTGAGAGCTCTCATTGTTTAAGAAGCAGCTTATTATGGATGTGGTGAGTGTGAAGGTGAAGTTTTTGGACATAACTTGGATTGGGCTAGAGTGAAACTGGATAGCTAAACTGCCTTACTTAAAAGGTAATCTCAAAAGGAGAATTAAGACACATTAAAATTAAATGCAACATGTGGACTTTTATAATTCTGAAAATTTGGAGAGCAATTGGATGTTTCATGATGTTAAGAAATTATTTTATTTTTAGATGTGCTATTTTTTTTTGATGCCCCTATCTTTTAGAGATACATTCTGTATTAGTCAGCGTTCTTGAGAAAGACAGAACCAATAGGATGTATGTATGTAGATAAATAGATATGTGAAAGGGAGCTTATTAGGAGAATTGGCTCATGCAATTATGGAGGATGAGAAGTCCCTCAATAGGTTATCTGCAAGTTGAAAGCCCAGGGAAGCTGGTGGTGTTTCTCAGTACAAGTACAAAGGCCTTTAAACCAGGCAAGTTAATGGTGTGACTCTCAATCTGAGGCTGAAGGCCTGAGAAGCCTGTAGCTGGTACAAGTCCCAGAGTCCAAAGGCCACAGAACCTGGATTCTGATGTCCAAGGGCAAGAGATAAAAGTACCCCAGCTTCAGGAGAGAGAGAGTGAATTCACCTTTCCTCTGCCTTTTATTGTATCTGGGCCCCTAGATACAATGAAACAACATTGGATGGTGCCCACCCACACTGAGGGCAGCTCTTCCCCACAGAGTTCACTGACTCGCATGCCAGTCTCCTCCAGGAACACCCTCACAGACACATCCAGAAATAAAGCTTTACCAGCCATTTATGTATCTCTGTTAGCTAACCAGTGCCGTGTAACAAATTACCACACACTTAGAGGCTTAGAACAGCACACATTGATTATCTCACAGTTTCTGTGGATCAGGTCTGAACATGCCTTAGCTGGGTTCTCTGCAAGGCTGTAATTAAAGTGTCCAGCAGGGCTCGGGTCTTGTCTGAGGCTTAACTGAGGAAGGATCCACTTCCAAGCTCATGCAGTTGTTGGCAGAATTCAGTGCCTTACAAGCTAACAGACTGAGGATCTTGGTTTCTTGCTGGCTGTCAGCTGAGGTCGCCCTCAGTTCCTTGCCATATAGCCCTTTTCATTGCACACTCACAATGTGCCAGCTGGATTTTTCCAATTAACAAAGGAGAGAATCTGCTAAAAGGATGGATATTACAGTCTAATGTACACACAATTGGTTAGGGAGAAGTCACACGTTCTGCCCACTCTCATAAGGAGGGAACTACACAAAAGTGCAAACACCAGAAAATAAAAATGGTGAGAATCACCTTACAGTCTGTTCACCATACACACTGAATTTTTAAGAATGAAGTATTATTATTCCTGGGAATAATAATGTGTCTAGGGTTTTCTTTAAAATGATTCAGTTATGGTAAGAAGTGGCATTGATTTAAAATTTTAATCACACTTTGGCTCTTGTTGAAGTTAAATACCTGATTGATTGCACTCTTTTCTTTTGCATCTGTTTGCTACTTTTCATAATAAAATGCAAGGCAATATCAAATACATTATTTGGGAGAAGGAACTCAGAAACAGAAGTTACAAGGAATATGAGCACCCTAAGAACCCTTGGAGATATTGAGAAGGACCCCAAGTTTCCTAATGAACATAAGATGGACATTCAAGTCCATTTTTACTTAAATGTTAAAAGACAAGACGACTTCAAAAAGCTGGAGAACTTAGGGACAGTCAGGGGCTGACATTTAGGTTACACAAGGCTTAGAAGAATCTATGAAAAGCACCTGGTATATGATAGGTCTTAATAGTGGGTCACTCTTGTTACTTCCTACAGGGTGCTATTGGAGGTCTAGAAATAAGCCCACATGGATCTTGTTCTTCTTGAAGACTCTCTCCTTGCTCTTTCTTTCTCTCTCTGCCAACCTCCATATCATATATTGTTTTTATGCCATCTGTAGGATCCACATGGCACTAAATCTATTGTAAAGACTTGGTATAATTGAGTTCATGTAAATACACCAATATAACAGAGGAAGTGCTTTTGCTGCCCCATAAGTGACATTCAATTGTGCCCTCTTGAAATCTGACATTCTCACTAAGATGCAAAGTACCAGAGATGAAGGTTAGTTGATCAGCTAGTGATCAGCTCTGGCCCTCCATGCTGCCCTCTCAGTCTCTGGAAGAACAACAGATGGGATCCAGATGGCCATGTTAGTCCACAGTGCTTTAATTAGTGGTACAGTCCTACCAGTAGAGGAGGAAATTTTATAGATATTCCTTAGAAGGCCAGCTTTAGGGGAGGGAGAAAAAGGAATGAGGCCTTGTCTCATCACAGAAATCCCTCTCAAATCAGCAAGAACATAAACATGGGTAATTAGAGGAAATGCATACTGGAGTGCTTGTTGTTATTCCCGTGGCTGCCTGTTAACTTGTGGCACTTATCTCATTAGCAGACGGTGAGAGAGAATACTGTGTCCCAGGGTCTTGCACATCCTGGAACTGATGTGCTTTCAGAAATGAACTGAGTGCCGAGAAACTGATCCAAACAGGAAGGAATCAGATGCATTCCGAATCAGAATCTCTGATGTGTTCCCATGTGGCTTCATTACTTAAGGTAACCAGAGAGTGAGAGGGTGGGAAACAAGGAGGCAGGGTCCTCACTTTAAGAAAAAATTTCATCAAGAACTCAAGGACTCTGGAAGTGAGTCAAATCCCATTGAAATCCCTAATTTGCACATTCAGATTAATCACATGTGAAAAAAATGGAACAGTAAATAGTCTGCAATGACCTAGAAAGAATTATTTAATGCCTTACTGTCTCTGTAAACTAAATGTTTAACTTGTGGATGGGAGGGAATTTGATAGAGATTTCACAGTATCCCCTATTGTCTTCTCCTTCTCCTTCTCCTTCTCCTTCTTCGATGAAGTCTCTCTCTGTTGCCCAGGCTGGAGTGCAGTGGCGCGATCTTGGCTCACTGCAAGCTCCACCTCCCGGGTTCACACCATTCTCCTGCCTCAGCCTCCTGAGTAGCTGGGACTACAGGTGCCTGCCACAACGCCCGACTGAGTTTTTGTACTTTTTTTTTTTTTTTTTAAGTAGAGACGGCGTTTCACCGTGTTAGCCAGGATGATCTCCGTCTCCTGACCTTGTGATCTGCCTGCCTCGGCCTCCCAAAGTGCTGGGATTACAGGCGTGAGCCACAGCGCCCAGCCTCACCTGCTGTCTTCTTATCCCTCATCACACACACACACACACACACATTTACTTTTTTCCCAGGTTCTCAGTGACTTCTTTGAATTGAGAAATTATGTATTTATCTATTACCAATCTATTAATTTCTAACTACTCATTTATTTCCACAAACATGGATAGAGAGCTTGATATGTGCAAGTTACTCTGACAGAGGTTGGGAAACAAAGATGAATGAGACATTGACTCTGATTTTTAACAAGCTCATGATCTAGGCAGAACTTACACTGTACCATTTCTTTGTTTGCTTTTGAAGGTTTCAAATTAATTTTTCAATAATGCCATATCTTAAGGGTATACAGTGCTTTCACTTGGCATCAATTATGATTTTTTTTTTTAAACAATTCAGTACTATACCAGCTGGGATGATTACTGATCTCTCCATTTCTTTAGGGTGATTCTGCCAACAGGGGACAGGTTCCCTATTATTCCGATTTGTGTTGCTACATATGTCCATAGAGCAATACAGAAAGTGTCTCCATTAGCTAATACAGCATTACTGCCTTTGTCATGAAAATCAGACGTACGTTTCTGGTGGCTCTGCCTTGCCATTGTTTGCTGAATGCTTGGAACATGGAGATGACTTAGTGAAGTTTTGACCAAGGGAAACATTGTGAAGGTGAAGATAGAACTGAGGCAATGCAGCTGCTGCTTTGGTGCAAATTCACTTCAGGTACCTTTGAAGAGTGCTGAAATACAAAAGCCACTCACACTTTACTTTTTTTTTTTTTTTTTTTTTTTTTGGGACTGAGTCTTCCTCTGTCACCCAGGCTGGAGTGCAGTGGCGTGATCTCAGCTCATTGCAATATCCACCTCCTGGGTTCAAGCGATTCTCCTGCCTCAGCCTTCCAAGTAGCTGGGATTAGAGGCACCCACCACCACGCCCAGCTAATTTTTTGTATTTTTAGTAGAGACAGCGTTTCACCATGTTGGCCAGGGTGGTTTAGAACTCCTGACCTCAAGTGATCCGTCCGCCTTGGCCTCCCAAACTGCTGGGATTACAGGCGTGAGCCACTGCACCCTGCCTTCAAACTTTACTTTTAAGGAATAACATGCACCACCAAAATAGTGCTTGTTACTTATTGTGTGCCTACAGTAGATAAGGAACTCTTGTGTTGTCTCAGTTAATCCCCAGACAGTCCTACAAAGTATTGGTAAAATGATAAATGATTCCCATTTTACACATGAGGAAACAATTATTGGTAGATTTGGGCAACAGTATTAAGAACAATGGCTCTAATATAGTAAGTGCTTATATCTTAGTTGAAGGACATGCATGGGTAAGTCACCCAGCAAGTGAGCCAAGACTCTGAACTTGAATCTGGTTCTACCTTCCCGTGCTTGTTTTATTACCTGCCATTGTTTCTTACTCCATCATCTGAATGCTCAGGATAGATGAGGACTTAAACAAAAAGGGGAAAATGTCCCTAAAATTCCATCCTATAGAAACATGTGAGTACTCATGACCAGCAGAGTCACCACACAGCCAACTGAGGTGACACTTTGAGCAGTGACTTAATGGGATTCTTTTGCTGTAGGTTAACTAGAGTCCAAAGGGCATCCAGCTGTGGAAAAGATGATTTAGTTAATTTGTAGTAAAATAGAACAGAATAGAAATATGCTGTCAGTCTATAAACACCTTCTCCAACTCCCTTAGCAAAGGACTTCCCTTCTTCCATACCCACCCCTCATACTACCCTTTAGTGATAAGCATTTTCTTTTTGATTTCCCTGATATTAATTGAAAGCAGTTTGCATGTTTGGATAAGTGTAAATCTGTGGGAGCAGAGAGACAGCTACAGTATGCTCTGTTCAGGGAATCTCACACTCTATCAAGTTCCTGGGCCTGACCCAGAGAGACTCGTAATTCAGCCTCCACAGAAACCCTGCTCTGTGGTCAAGCAGCTCAGAACAATAAGCAGATTAAACCAACAGAAGTCAAGATTATTTGTTGAAGAAGTCTAGGCTTTTCAGAGGCTTAGGTTTTAGCACCAAGCAGAACATAAGAGAAGTACAGAACGTGAGAGGTCTGTTTTGGCTCTACCTATTTGTTTTCTTTTTCATTTTGACTGTCCTTGGGCCCCTTTAGAGGTACTATTGTGGTTCCTTTTGGGTCTTGCTGTTTACTGATGATTAGCAATGATATAAGGTGAAAGTTGGTAAGACTTAGGTCTCCCAGAGGTTTGGCATAGAAAAACTGAGAACAAAAGGCTTTGAGACCGAAAGAGTAAAACTCCAATAATGAACTAATTAGGATAGATGTTTGGAACAAAGGATTTACCCAGCACTTCTTTAAGTCACACCATGAAATTATCTGTTTTATTACAAAATCACCTTTCTCATAACTAATATTTTAAGCCCAGAGAAAGAGAGGCATGGATTAAGCAAAGAACTCAGAGTCGAGACACCTATGTCTTGTCCAGACTCTGCTTCTAACTAGCCATATGTCTTAGGTGCGTGAAACCTTAGTTTTCCACTTTGTTAAGTGAGTATATTTGACTGCATGCTCTAAAATGATCACATTCTCAAATTTTTGTTGTCAGAAGCAACTAATGGAAATTGTGGGTATCTGGCTCTATCTTAAATTGTAACTGTGACAATTTGAAACCATCTCTTTTTACCATGCCTCAGTTTTCTCATCTGGAAAGGATGACTTTTTAAAAATTCCTTCTTTCTATTCCTGGACTCTTAGTGGTGGACCTATGTAGGGAAAGGCCCATAAGTCATCCTGACCTGGCTGACAGTTCTGTTAACAAGCAACATACAGGTCTGGCAGTCCTCGCCACTCCCAGATGCTCTACGTAAAAGAGTAGAGTTCCTGCCTGCATAATTATCTGGAAGAACTGCCATTTCCCTAACCACACAGGAACATTTAATAGGAATCTAAGTGTTCTATTTGATAAAGACCAATTCAATTCCAGATGATTTTGACTACATAAGACTCCTCCCTATTGCATTAACAAGAGCGTGTTCTGCCCTAGAAATCCTTTAATATCTACCTGAGACCATCAATTTTCAAATACAAGCTTGGATCAGAGCTTTGGCAGGGCAAATAGGAGAGACATGCTTTTGCATAAACAGGAGCTTATATTTGGGAAGAATACATTAACCTTTCCCAATGCAAATGATAAATGCTTTCCATAATCTTGTGACAGTCTGAGCCCTTAAAGGGGCAAGGGACAGTAATTGCCCTCAAAGTATGCTCAGCGCTCTGCAAGATGACCTTAAGGCTAAAAAGGAAGGTTTCCATAATGCCATGTCACTGGGCCAATTTCATTTCTCCTTTTCATTAATGAAGAGTTTATCAGTTCACTAGCCTCAATAAGTCTTTCAGGAATTTTTTTTTTGAATTCAAAGATGGGGATTGTGCAAGACCTGATTCTGGAAGGATTGTAAGAGAGCAACTAAATATGCTTATTAAGAAATAAAAAGGACCCACTTCTTCTGCAAAACTGGTAATAAAATAGTTTCATGTAAATATGTATTTTTAAAAAATTAGCTCTTGATATATTCTGTTATATTATTATTAAGAGCCAAATAACCCAATGAACATAATTCTCAAATTCTGATGCAGTTAACTATTCCCTGTCAGAGGTAAGTGAATGACGCATACACTCATTTCCCCATTCTAGAAGATCCATGTTATTAACTTTTCCTTGTTTCCTCTTGACTGTCCTATGCAGATTTCTAAGGGCAATGAAAAGTGGAGGACTTTTGTGGCATCTGACTACTAGTGTGATCTCCTTCATTTCAGAGCAGAGGGTGGTATGTAAGGGTGCTGGTATGTGTTCATTTTGGATGAGGGAGAGTTTCTAACTACTCACTTTTGAGTGTAAAAAATACAGATCAGAAATGAGTGTCAACCATATTCGGATCATCAATGAATGCATATTAATGGAAGCACAAGGCTCAGGGAAGTTTCTCTTATCATGTGTGACTACAGATTAGACCAGTGGCTCTCAAAGTGTGGTCCCTAGACCAGACCAGCAGCATCAGCATTACCTAGGAATTTATTAAAAATGCAAATTATCTGTTCCCACCTAGTGAGTCAGATACTCTGTTGGTGGGGCCAACAATCTGTAGCTTAACAGGCCCTCCAAGTAATCCTGATGCATGCTAAAGCTTGAATTCTTACTCTTTTTGCTCTTCTAGTTTTTCACGTCTATCTCACTGTCCTTACTCCTCCTCATCACAGTGGCTCATGCTACACAGCCAGGGTCAGTGGAAATCAGGAGTATTGGAGCCCTAGTTCCTTCTCAAAGTAGTTTTAAATCTTTGAGAGACGTTATGCAAACTTCAGTTTCCTTAGCACAAAATAATATCATGATAACATCTATTCTACTGACCTTATAGACTCATATTAGATAAGTATCAAATAAGACACATGAAAGCATTTTAAACAGAAAGGGGTGAGACAATATATGGTAAGAATGATGCCAGTCATGGTTATTGTGTCTACGTTCTTCTTACACAAAGACCCAGATAAACCCTTCATAGGAAATCAGTCTACATGTATTATGCAGCATATATTAATATTATTTAAAAGACAGTGCTAAAAACTAGGGAGTCTAGAGATAAAGAAGACATATGACTCTTGCCTTAGCAGAATTTCAAAACTAGTTGGTGGGAGACACTATAAGCACATACCATGTATCTTCAAAAGACCCACAACAACACATAATTATTGTGCAGATGGGATATAGAATCAGGTATGATTCATTCATTCCAATGTTGCAGCCTTCTTTGGATCATAGACCCACGCTTTGAGAATCTGATTTTCAGAATTGTTTAGCACAATAATTCTAGGGATCCTTTACCTAGAAAAGTGCACATATGCATCACGACTCAAAATATGTGTAAAAAGACTATTTTTAGATATTGATAGACTCTCTTGAAATGTACTTACAGACCTCTAGATTAAGAACCCCCCAGTTTTGAAACAGATAAGAGACAATGATTAGCAAAAAGAAGGAAATTCCCTGTAGGCTTTTTGAGAATCCTGTGGTTGATAGTCTCTGGGCTTCTCTTGTGACTCACTTTAACCAACAATAATGGTGGAGTTAATATGGTACCTGTTCAGGGCTTAAGCCATAATAAGGTGTGGAAACTATGCTTTTGTGGTTTTGGGAGCCCTAAGCTGCCATATGAGAAGTCTACCTTGCTAGAGAGAACATCTAGAGAGGCCAAGTTAAGAGAGAAAGAGACTCAGCCCTATCAACATCCCAGATGAACCCAGCTCTTCATCATTCCTGCCAACGCATGTGAATGAGCCATCTTAAATGTTCCCAACAGTGACGTCACCAGATAACTACAGCCCGGCAGACTCCATGTGGAAAAGAAAGACACCCAGTCAATTCATAAAATCATGAGAGATAATAAAAACTATTCTTGTGTCAAGCCACTAAGTTTTGGGGGTGATTTGTTATGCAGCAGTAGATATCAGAAACAAATGGCTAGAACAAAAATAAGAAATTGGGAATTAAATGAATTGTGTTCAGAAAATAACGTGAAGATTAATGGGCCTAGAACAGTCAACACAGAAATTTATGTGAGAAGTAGGATAGTAGAAATGAGGCATGCCAAGTTCATCCTAGGCTTTAAGAGTTACAGGAAATTACTGTGTTCTCAGGCATCTCTTGTATCTGGAAGCAGGATGTATGTCCCTTTCTAACATTCTTATCTTTTGGGTGAGGTGGAGTAGAGGGTATTAAGTGAGAGGCAAAAACAATCACAGTCTACACTGATTCATATGTGAAACATGGAACACTGACCCAGGCTTGCCCTAGCCTAGGGAGAGCTTTGCTTTGTGAGCCCTGGGGAGGCAGGAAGTATCTGATACCTCTTTGGGTTCCCTATTGGTTCTCACTTGTTTATTCCTGTAATTATCAGAAAAAGACCTTGCTTCTAGCTTTTGGAAAATGGAAGAAACATTCCTCTTTGGAGTAATTCACAAAGACTTATTGATTGCCTGCGTTGGAGGCCTTGAAAGAGGAGACAGGAAAGGCAAAGACTAGAGATCTATTCTTTCATTTGGAAGGGAACTATCATCAGCTACTTTCACAGGACAATGGAGCACTCCCAAAACTAGCACTGAAATTGGCCAAACTAAGCACATTACCGGGGCCAGCATTATGTGCAAATTTGAAATCGGAAAAGGGACAGTGCTTGGGATGGCATAAAACTAGGGACAAAGTCAGAAATTCTTGGATTCCACTTCTAACATCCCGCCCCAACCACAGCTTCTGAGAAGCTACATGGAGTGATGGCAGAAGTCTTACTCTCAGAGACACTGGAGTTTTGTTCTGGTGCTATTATTGATCTTCAACAAGACCATTAGCAAGTCACTTCACTTCTCCAGGCTTCAGTCATCTTATTTCTAGAAGCATTAGAACACCAATGCTTCTCAAACTTCAATGTGCAAACAAATCACCTAGATATCTTGCTAAAGTGTAGATTCTGATATATTAAGTCTGGGGCAGGGTCTGAGATTCTGCATCACTGAAAAGCTTCCAGATTATGCCAGTGCTGCTGATGAGAGGATCACACTTTGAGTAGAAAGGGACCAACCAGCAGATTCCCTTAGGCCGTCTTTCAGGTTGGTGATTCTGATTCCATTGATTCTTTGACTTTCAAAATCATGAGCACTCAATTTCCCTACTACCTCCTATAAAACACAAACATTTCACCAAGTAAAGATGCTTATGAAGCTTCCATTGTTTGTCAGATGTTTGTCAAGCTTAAGAAACCAAACTCTATACTTTGATCACATGCAAATGTGTAGCTCTTACCCTGACCTACACAGGCCCTGAGATGTGTGTCTCGTGAGAGAGGTAACATTTGGATTCTTTCCCAGGCAGCCAAACCATACCACGCAAAAATAATTTGAATCCAGAAAGACAATGAAAAACTTTTCCTTTAGCAGATCAGCTCAGCAGAGCAGCACCCAACACTGCAAGTTATCCTCTTAGCAATTAGCATGCAAATGACTTTTGACACCCATTTACTAATGTCAGCTTAATGCAGACATATGGGAGGATATTGAAGTAGAAAGTTACTGCCCTTTTAGATGACAGCAATTATTATTACATTTCCAGGAACTCCTTTCTGTGTTCCCATAGCAACTCAGATCAATTTAGCTTTACTGATACACTGAACAGGTTTGGTTTTGGAGAGGGAGTAGTAAGGCCATCCTCAAGTAGAAATAAGTAGTTGACCGCACAATCTGTCATTTCACCCCCACGTTGACCCTACTCACCTTGTATGAAATTCCCTCTTTTTTATGGGAGTTGGGGTGCTGCTTTTTAGTTCTGGCCATACATATTTTAGTCTTGTAAAAATATTCATTTTTTATTCCAGAACCTTGCCACCGTTTCACCAGCACTTTGGAAAGCTGCTAAGTTATGTTAGTATAGACAGAATACAACTGTTTCTTCATTATCCTGTCACTTATTGAACTTGCATATTTTCTATGTCATTTATTTGGAGCTTGAAGGATTTTCTTACCTGTGAGGGTTCCCGTTCCCAGTGTATACACTCCTGCGAAGAGATTTACTGAATTAGAGATAGCTCTAGGCTGGAAGTCAGGATACTGTGGTCTCACTTGGGTTTCATAGCTGAGGAGTGGTGATATCTTTCTGGAATCCCTCCCAAGCTAAGCTGCTTCTATCAGTAGACATGGAAATTTTGGGAGGGAATGTGTGGGGAAGAGGGGGTTACTGAGAGCATACAGACCCCATACTGAAATGCCCTGTAGCATTTAGATGTTTGGAAAATCAGTTACTCAAATGTAGATTGGAGATATTGAATGGTGTGAGTATGGGTATAGACCCAATCATGTGGGCTTCTTTGATCACTCATCAGAACACCAGTTTTCCTGTCTGTTTTATTCCTGGCTCAGCCTAAACATAGGAGTAGCTATTTAACCTTTTTTCCCTCATATCTTAAATGGGTATGTGCATCCTCTGGAAACCTAATTTTGCTATTACACTGTACTTGGCATCCATAATTTAAAACTGACATATAAGTTAGGCATCTGTTAACAAGGAACTCAGGGCAGATTGAAAATCAAAATGATCTATTCCATTACAAATTTAGGCAGTATAATAACAGGATTCATCATTATCTCCTATATGCACAACATTTTTTTTCTGTTTTTATGTGTATCACTAGGCATAGCACAGTGATTAACCAACCCCCTACTTCTCTGCAGCACCCCTCATTAGTGTGGGAGAGTCCTGGGGGGTCTATGGCAACATATTTTATTTTCTCATTTGATCCTCACTTCAGCCTTTCAAAGCTGTGTTCTTTTCTTCAGCCTCAAGGGAATTCAGGGTACTTAAAAAACTAGGTCACAAATTGCATCCATCTCTTAGAAGAAAGGAGTGAAATGACATTGTTGTTCTCTCTGCTCCTCTTATCCGGAGATAACAGTGAATATGTGCTGCTTCAGAGGAGTAATTATGAATGTGTGAAAATCTACTGTGATTCAATGACAGTGTACATTAGTCAAAAACCCTTTAGAGGAGCTGAAGCTTATAGCCTACCTAAAGGCAAAAACCTCTAGACCAGGAGACTGAATGGATAATGAAATTTAATCACAGTCATCCTGTGAGTCAGAGGTGAATAAGCTTGCAGCCCTGGGAGTGATCCAGGTGCTTATGGCCTGTCTCAGGCAAAGAGATCTCTTCAGTAGCTGTGCGGTGAGAAGGGCTTCTCCAGCTCCTCTCCCTCTCATGAATTTTTACCTATACCAGCACCATTCTCATGTCATGAAAATGAGATTCCGAGGAGCTTCTCCTCATATTGCAAATTAAGCACCTGGTAACTCTTGATATTTTGGATATATCTCAGTACCCTGGCCCATATGCAGAGTCCTGGTTTAAGAAAAGTTTGCTATTTTGGAGAACTTCTTTGACTAATGAGGGTGAAGAAGGAAAAGGAGGGCCAAAGTGTCTTATCTGCCTGGCCCTTCTCCCTGGCTCCTTCCGCCCTTGAACAACAGATATGCTGCACAGGCTTCTGAGCACAGAGCCTAGGATACTTCGGAGAGCCCACTCATGGTCCCCTGCCACAGCTTTCAATTACAGCCATACAGCCATCTTCATGATTAGCTCTGGACAACTATGTTCCTGTTTCTGAATGCCTTAAAGGGACCCTAGGAGAAGGTCAAGCAAGGTGGGGCACCCATGTATGGTGGCAAGATGTGTGGGTACTCTGAACTATGCTATCTGAAAAGCCAGGTTGCCATTTGCTAGTAGGCAGCACAGGGTAGTGGACTCAGCAGAGCACCCAGCTATGACAGTAGGCTTTGGAGAGTCAGGTACAGAAGCGCCTCATGACAAAATAGCCACCAGTTATACCTTTGTGTATATGTAACTTATCCAAGGTCACTAAGTAGTGGCTGTGTTTATTCTAGTTAAAAAACCTCCTGAACTCACTATCCTATGAGATTTCTATTAGAATTTTAATTGCAATTGGCTTAGAGCATTCTAAAGCAGGATGGCTTTGTGGAATGGGGTGAGAGAATCTGTCTGTCACATTAGGGTAATTGTTTTCAAAGCCAGACTTTGCAATCCTTTCATCAGACCCTGTTCCTCCACCCCTAGACTGGATTCCCCAGGTGATACTAACGGGGAGTGAGGTAAAGGACGGTGTCATTACAAGTTTCCCACCTCCAGGGGATAGTCTATCTTGGAAAAAGACCTGCAGAACCCTCTGAGGCACCTGGTGGGTTTTAGATCGGGGACACTGCTACCCCCAACATGTGTCCCATGAAAGTAGGGAAGACGATTGATCTCAATATCCTTTCCCATCCCCGGGGCATTGGGGTCCTTGTTGTTTAAAGATCATATAGTTTCTGAGTAGTTTAGAATTCCTGCTTATCTCTCCCCACTTCATCATTCAGCTTTAGAATGCTCTAAGCCAATTGCAGTTAAAGTTCTAATGGAAATCTCATAGGGTAGTGAGTTCAGGAGGTTTTCTAACTAGAATAAACACAGCCACTACTTAGTGATCTTGGAGAAGTCACATACTTTTTTGCAGCGATTTTATACAATGTCAAGCTTGCAGGATTAAAACAGAGAGAAAATCCTTACCACTTCTAATATCCAACGAGTGTAAATAATCATTCCCATGCAACCCCCTACAAACCCTCATCACCACCCCAAATTCATCTCATCAAAAAGAATTAGCACATATTTAATATTTATTCCTCCTGTTTTTTTTTCTTTTTTCTCTTGAAGAATTGTGAAGTTATAGAACTTGAGAGGTGAAATGGGTCCCAGGAAGAAAATGGCAGTAGCTGTGCAGTGGATACCTCCCTCACTGTGTGAAGAAAATGGGTATCTGCAGATCAAAGAGGCAAGAGCCGGTCATCATTGCTAGTTTTCACATCAGGAATTGGAAGACTTTAGAAGAAAGCACAGGTGCCTTCGTACCCCTAGGACAGGTCATGGCGTTTTCCTCTATCAACCACAGTCTCTTGTTGAGCTATTTCCCTAAACAGTGATTTATTCTCCCCAACCTATATTCTCCCCGCTCCAGCCAAATCCTCCCCACTCCAGTCTTGCCATGGATAGCACAGACAAACCCTGTGTCCAATGTGGGATCCCAGTGAAAAGACAAAAGGACTCGATGTTGCTTTTTTGGACCCATTCTCTTAAGCTGAGGGGACATTTCTGGACTTTTGTTAAACGTTGTTATTTCTTTGGCACCTTCCACACTGAGAGTAAAAATGCTGACTTCAAGGTTCTGCATTTTAGATGTTCTTTTTAATCTCACTAAACATGTATTTGAAGAGCCCCAAGAATTCACATTTCTAAAGAGACAGATTGCCCTTGTCCTAAAAACATGGGTCCAAAAAAGCAACATCGAGTCCTTTTGTCTTTTCACTGGGATCCCACATTGGACACAGGGTTTGTCTGTGCTATCCACAGCAAGACTGGAGTGGGGAGGATTTGGCTGAAGCAGGGAGGATTTCTATGGAGAACCCCATGCTCAAATATGGATCTGCCCCTATAAGGTGTTCCCTAGGCATGAAATGAGGTTAATTTCCAAAGCCTTCGGTGTAGAGTAAAATTTTAATGCATATACTTTAGTTAAGGAAGAATTTGTGCAGGGAAGGGCCTGAGAGCAGATTTTAGATGGAGCAGGGCAAAGAAGAGAATATAGGTTGGGGAGAAGAAATCACTGTTTGGGAGAATAGCTCAACAAGAGACTGTGGTTGACAGAAAAAAAAATTCCGAAGTAATGTGGTGAGTGGAAATGGAGGCAGATACTCTGTTATGCGAAGGCTAGAAGACAAATCAGTTAACTTCATGTGTGCAAATGTGGAGAGGTTCAAGAAGGAGAGTGGGGGGAGGCAAAGCAGGCAGAAATGGGAGTTAGAGAAAGCAGATAGGAGAGGCGGCAGTGGGAATTGAATTTTGAAGGTTAAACAACAACTTGTTGAAGAATACTCCAGCTAGACCTCTCTAGCTGGAGAGATACTGGTGCTGCAAACAAGAGGTATAGGTACTGCAAACAAGTTGAAACAGCATTGCAGATCTTTAGGAAACCACAAAAGGCCCAGCAGAGCTGGAGGGGGCCGTTTGGTGTGACATGGGTTAGGGCCACAGGCGATGACCTGCCCCATGTGCGTGCTGTGGCAAGAAGACTGGAATCTCTGCGAGGTATTAGGGGTCTCATTAAGCAGGTGAGAGAGAGATTTAGAAAGAAGAGTGGTGCTGACACACTTTGATGCTGTAACAAGGTTCCCCCAAATAAGGGTTCTCAAAGGGTAGCCACTGGACCAGAGGCATTAGCATCATCTAGGACTTTTAGACATACCACCTCCAGCAGACTTGCTGAATCAGAAACGCCTGTGCTGGCACCCTTCAGGTGACTTCAGTGCATGCTCAGATTTGAGCGGCATTGGTCTAAATCAGTCAGCTCTTTTAAAAAGTTTAGATGGGAAAGGCAAATAAGCAAGGCATTCGAAAGGTTAAATAGAACAAAGACCTCATTCTATTTGTTCAATTTTGGACGAAGTTACAGAATTCTGCCAGTAAGTGCTTTAAGAATAAAGCAAGAAGGCTTTATGAGGAAATATTATTTGAACAATGGGTGCAATTTAGAAAGACAAAGTAGACAAGAATATTTAGTAGATAAAGCCACAGGCCAATAGATAAGTAGATATTCAACAAATAAATAAATCAACACGTTTAACAAAAGTTGATGGAACCCCTATCTCGAGCAACCCTCTATCTCAGGAGCAAGAGAAGCATAGAATAAGACATGCCTTCAAGGAAATAAACCCGTGAACAATTACTGAGACTCCTATAATTCTCTCTTGTGATTATTTATCCAGATGCAATGGAAATTTTCTGGCTATTGCCTTCATTATTCTTGGGGATAAAATGGAATTAATTTAGGCCACGGAATCTTCGGCTGCCTGTTCTTTCACCCAGGAGTTGGGGGGGGATGGGGGGCGGTGGTGGAGGAGGCTCAAGCCATTCTCCATGTGACAGTCCTTGCACGTGTGTGTTGCTGGTTAGCAGCAGCTGCTGCAAAGAAAATAATTATTTTCTTGAACTGCAAACCTATTTCCTCCAGGGATTAATCAAGACAAAAGTAATCTAAATCCTATTAAGACTACTTAATGATCAATCTTTCCCTCTGTTTTCCCTGATTATAGGGAAGTGAATTGCCCTAATCCTTCTTTATCACCCCCCTGCAGCCATGCCAATGCCTTACCTCTGTTATATTCAGCCATAGCGGAAGCTTATCCTCACAGAGTCAGGGGTTGGCATGAAGTCACTAGTTACTCTTGGTGAGACTAGTGAAGACGAGTGAAGGAAAGTGTTGCATAGGTGAAATCTCACAGCCACAAATAGGTGATTGTGAGAGTGACAATAAAAGAAAGTCATTCCCATACTCCAGTAGATGACTCATTTTCTCCCCATTTTTTTTTCCAAGGAGTTCTCTACAATGGTTAACCTACTACCAAAAATCTTTCTCTTTTTTCTTGGACAAACCTTGTTCAAGTTAGTTAGCATAGCATTTACTATGTCCAAGACATTGTCCAGATGCTGTGGAAAATACAAACTCTAAGTAAACGAAACAGAACCTTGTTCCTAAGGAGCTTACCATACATTAAATGTAGGGGCTTATAAACAGACTAACCATAAACTGAGGCCAAATGAAATAATTAGTAAACGTAAGTATAAAGGAATACTATTAGAGAAAAAGAAAGAAATGCCTTCTAATGCTGGGAAAATCTGAAGAAAACTTCCTGGAGGAGGTAGCATTTGAGCTGGCTTTGAAGAGATAGAGAAAATTTAAATGGGGGATAAGAAAGGAAAAAGGCATTCCAATTGGAGAGAATATGGAAAAGTCACAAAATCACGCAAATCTGTGTATGTGTAGTTAAAATGTAGTAGTATGACAAGATAACACAGTAGGTGGAAGTATAAAGAGAGAGATGAGGCACGGAACAGCAGTTGGGTTTTGACTGAGGAAGATCCGAACAACAGAGAGTCTTTTTCTTACTATTTGCTCCTGAGAATGTAAATCATGTTTTATGTTTTTGAACTGAAATGAAGAATTTGGGCTTTAGTACAGTACTCTTTGGTCCTATAAAATTCCATTTAGTCTATGGACCCCATTCCAGCCCAAACATCCCAGTTTCTCTCTGTAATAAAAGGTATCTGATCTCCCCCTCAAAGAGCTTAGGGGAGAAGCAGCTTAGGAATGGGGGCTTCTGTATCATTTTCCTATGCCTCTTATTACAGGAAAAATACTTCTTTTTGCTTCCTAATTCACTTTGGAGAAACAAATTGGTCTCCAGCTGTTGCAAAACAAGAATGTGATCCTTAGAAATGCAACCATTATAACAAAATTTTATTATGTGGAGTTTGAGCAGTAGCTGACCTTCCTTCTCATTTCTGTGAGCTGAGTCTCCAACTTTAGGGATTCATAGTCTCCATGTGACACTCCTTCCACGTGTACGAGATCTGGTTGCTAAGCCACAGAGCAAGTACAACCTAATGCTGTTTTCGAAAGATCAATTATTGTTTATCCACTCTTGTATCTGTGTCCTTCTAAAATATAATACAAACAGATCCTTCTCTACCAGGATCTGTATGAGGAACAATCTGTCCCTGCTGACACACCCAGAGTAACATTAAAGTTGAGAGCAACTTTACATGGCAGAGTGAGGAGTCTTTTGAACTTACTAGAGAATAGACATTGTGTGTGGACCCAAGTCTATATAAATTTGAGGGAAGCCCATGAGACAGGGTGGGTACAATCAAATATGAATGGAGGTAGAGATCCTTAAAGGTGTTAAGATCAGAAAAGACATGATGTTGTCCTATTTCTAAAAAATACATATCATTACTTGGTGGTGTTGGTGGTGGAGGTGTGTGTGTGTCAATGAATGGTGGTATAGTAAACAGACATAGAAAATTCTATTTTAGGAATGAGATCATGTCCTTTGCCGGGAAATGGATGGAGCTGGAGGCCATTATCCTTAGCAAATTAATACAGGAAAAGAAAACCAAATACCATATGTTCTCACTTATAAGTGGGAGCTAAATAATGAGAACACATGGACACATAGAGGGGAATAACACACACTGGGGTCTTTCAGAAGGTAGAAGGTGGTAGGAGGGAAAGGATCAGGAAACATAACTAATGGGAACTCGGCTTAATACATGAGTGATGAAATTAATGTATACAACAAACCCCCATGACACAAGTTTACCTATGTACCAAACCTGCACTTATACCTCTGAACTTAAAAGTTAAAAAAAAAGACGAAAAAAATATCTATTTTAGGAGGTTTCTCAAACAGTGGGTCTCAAACTTGTCTGAACATTAAAATCATCTGAGGAACTTTAATAAAGCCCTATGCCCAACCATATACTGAGAATGCCAAGTGAACACTGGTGCAGACACTTTTGAAAAAAAGTTTGGCGGTATCTACCAAAGCAGTATCTACAGTGCATCTCTGATAATTCAGCAATATCATACATACCATATATCATATATCATATATCATACTGCATACAGGTAGCAGTATCTACCTGTGCATCTCTGATAATTCAGCAATATCATACATATCATATATCATATATCATATATCATACTGCATACAGGTAGCAGCATCTGCCTGTGCATCTCTGATAATTCAGCAATATCATTCCTAGGCATCTACTCAGAAGAAATGCCACCATCTCTTTTGCCAAAAGACACATACTGGAACGTTCACAGCAGCACTGTTATAGAGGTCAAAACTAAGCACTAATCAAATGCTCATTGCTGTAATACTAAACAGTAATGAGAACGAACTAAAACTATATATGTGAATATGGATGACTCTTAAAAACATAATGTTGAGTGAAAGAAGCCAGACACACAAAAAATGCATATTCTGTGATATTTAAATAAAACATTTAAAAGGTATAACTAACCAATGCTATTGGATGTCAGGATTGTGATTATCCTTGGAAGATGTAGAAACTGAAGGGAGAAAGGGAGCTTCTGAGGTGCTGCTAATGCTGTTTTCTGATTTGGGAGCTGATTTCGCAGATGTGTTCACTTTGTGACAGTTCATTGAGCTGTACGCTTGTGCTTTATTCACTTTTGATGTGCATTATATTAACATAAAAAGTTGAAAATAATTCCAAAAAATATTATAGTGGCAAAAGAATAAACACATAGACCAGTGGAACAGACTGAAGAATCCAGATATAGGCCCACCAAATATAGTCAACTGATCTTCCACAAGTGAGCAAAGGGAATTCAGTGGAAAAAGAATAATCTATCTTTTCAACAAATGGTGCTGGAACAACTGAAAATCCATATTCTCCCAAAAAAGAATGTAGACTCAAACCTTATACCATTCACAAAAATTAACTCAAAATGGATCACAGACCTAAATGTTAAATGCAAAACTATAACATTTCTAGAAGATAGCACAGGAGAAAATCTAGGTGACCTTAGGCTTAGTGATAAATTTTTATGTACAACAGTAAATACATGATCCATGAAAGAAAAAAATTGATAAGCTGGCTTCATTAAAATTAAAATATTTTATTGTTTGAGACACTATTAAGAGAATGAAAAGACAAGAAACAGACTGAGATAAAATATTTGCAAAACACATATGTGATAGAGGACTTGAATCCCAAATATACAGACTTTTAAAGCTCAACAATAGAAAAGCAAACCACCCTATTAAAAAATAGGCAAAAGATCTGAACAGATATTTCACCAAAGAGAATATACAGATGGGAAATTAACATAAAAAAGTTTCATCATTAGACATCATTAGGGAATTGCAAAATCAAACAACAAGGAGATACCACTATACACCTATTAGAATGTTTAAAAATCCCCAAACCTGGCAATATTAAATACTGGGAAGGATGCAGAGGAACAGGAACGCTTACTCATTACTGAAAAGAATGCAAAATAAGTCAGCCATTAAGAAGACAGTTTGGCAGTTTTTCACAAAGTTAAGCATAGTCTTATGCAATCAAGTGATTGTGCTCCTAAATACTGACCCAGTTGAGTTTAAAACTTAGGTCCATGCAAATTCCTGGACATAAATGTTTATGGAAGCTTTATGTAAATCATCCCAAACTGGAAGTAATGCATATGCCCTTTAATATGTGAACAGATAAACTGTGGTAAATTCATACAATGGAATATTGTTCAGCAATAAAAAGATGTGGGCTATCAAGACATGAAAATATATGGAAGAACTTAAAGGCACATAGCTAAGTGAAAAAAGCCAGTCTTAAGAGGCTATATACTCTATTATTCTAATTATATTACATGCTGGAAAATGGTGAATGTATAGAGATAAAAAAAAGATCAGTGGTTGCCAGGGATTTGGGAAGTGGGTGGCAGATGGTGGCAATGAATAAGTGAAGCACAGGGGATTTTTTAGGGCAATAAAACTATTCTGTATGATACTGTAATATGGATACACGACATTACGCATTTGTCAAAATACATAGTACTATACAACATAAACAGTGAACTTTAAAGTAAGAAAAATTTAAAAAATATATTTAAGTGGTCTAGGATCACCTAGTAGACTGTGACAAGAGAATCTAACTGTATTACAAATATATGAAGCAACCTCACTAAAGAGGCTGTGGAAAAGGTGCTAACCTAAGTGACTTTAGGAATAAATGGAGTTTGTAAGACTAAAGGCAAAACTACAGATACGCACTTTATCCTTGTTGATAAAACTGTTTCCTATTGAAGGTACAGGTTACAAATTGTGATACCAAGTACATGTATACTTTGAATTGAACAATTAAGTAAATGGCCTATGGTGGGAGCCAGCTTTCTCACTGTTGGAATTGGAGGTTAAAGACAAGCAAAGTGGGGAGGCTAGAGTAATCCAAGCGTAAAACAACTCCCAATGTCCCAATATGGAGTAATTCGAGCAAGAAAGTACTGTTGGATTAAAACGCAAAGTATGAAGTAAATATCCATTAATCCATATTGACATAAATAAATATTTGAAAAAAAAGCTAGTGAATAGAGGAAAAGAGACAAATTTGTGCAGAATTCCAAATGAATTATGTGCTGAATTCCAAATAAATTGCTCCACCAGTGAGGAGGGTAAGCATAACTCCCCGTTCCTTAGGTTTGGGATGATCATATTAACATTCTTCCAAAGACAATATGGACAGAGGGAACATATTTTACAATGGAGGAACCTGACACGTCATCAATATCAACATCAACAGACATTTATCATGTTGATATTATATACCCTTAATATAATGTGATGAAAATGGCAATTTACCTCTGTGATCTTCCTCCTCAAAACCGTAACTCCAGTCTCACCATGAGGAAAACATCAGACAAATTCTAGTAGAAGGGCATCCTACAATATACAAGACAAATACTTCTCAAAACTGTAAATGTCGTCAAAGATAAAGAAGGTCTGAGAAACTGTCTGAGCCAATAGTAGCCTAAGAATGCATGATGACTAAATGCAATGTGGTAACCTGGGTGAGATCTTGGAACAAAAAAGAAAATTAAGTACCAAGAAAATTAAGTAAAAACTAAGAAAATTTGAATGAAGTATAACTTTAGTTGTTTAAAACTGTGTCACTATTGGTTTGTTAATTGCAACAAATGGATCTTATTAATATAATATATTCATAACAGGGTAAGCTGTCTGCAGGGGGTGATGGTGTATCTGTACCATCTGTACCATGTATAACTCTGTCCTAGTAGCTTAATATTTTTAATATTTTTGGTAAATCTAAATAACTCTAAAAATAAAGTTTATTAAACATATTTTTTTAAAATAAAGTGTATTAATTTAAAAAATCTCAAAACTCAGGCTGTACCGTAGACCAATAAAATCTGAATTTCTGGTGTTGAGATTCAGGCACCAGTATTTTTTAAGCTCTGTAGGTGATTCTCGTGTGCAGCCATGGTTGAGAACAACTGCACTAAAATCAGTTTTGCTGCAGCAGAAGATCCCAAGACCCAGGTGATTCTTGAGTGTTTTTTGTTTGTTTGTGTGTTTGTTTGTTTGTTTGTTTTTTGAGACGGAGTCTCGCTCTGTTGCCCAGGCTGGAGTGCAGTGTTTGTTTTGTTTTGTTGTTGTTAGCTAACAGGCACCTTTGAAAATTCAATGAAATCTTTATATTCTCTTTATAGGGAGAAAAAAAGAATGTATGTATATCACCATATTTTGTATACACGAAGGGGTCTAGATGGCCCTGGAAGTCCATCCATAGACTCCCATATTCCTCAAGTAAAAAAAAAAAGCTGCTTTGGACTATGAACACTTTGAAGTCAAGAATTATAACTTATTCATCCTTGTATCTCTAGCACATTCCCTGACAGAGTAGATGGTCAATAGCCATTTGGTGAAGACAAGGTTTTCAGAATGGAGGGTGGAAGATGAGAAGGGCAGCTAGGGAGAGGTAGATGAGAAGGGAAGAAGGCTTTGCCCAATAAATAGACTCGTTCAGTTACAACCTGTCAGGGTAGGGTGATAACTGAGGGCTGGCCAGAATGGGCCAGGATGCAGTGTTCAGTTCTCTGGAGGGGTCTCAGAGAAAAATAAAAGGAAATGGAAGAGATAGACCTCATAGATTTGGGCAAGCAGAAGTACAGATGTTTGAATTTCAGAGTAGCAACTTGAAGGAGATTCCAATGCAAGTGCAACCAAAGGCAGAAGCTGCTAGTTCACAGCCCTGTATTGTGCTTCATTCCAAATGTGGTGGCTGTAAGACGGCAAGCATTAATTTTAGCTAGAAGGAGGTAAGATTACTACAAATGAATACTTCTGTTGGCAGAGGAGTCATAGGCCCCAGTATGGTGTTTGGCAAATAGTAGGAATGATAAATATTTTTGAATGGAAGAATAAGTAAATATAAAAGCATCCCTTTCTCTGTCCTTTGCTCCTAGTTTAACTGTCTAGTTTTATTGTATTTTTCTACTGTAGGAGAACAAAAATATTTTTAAAAAGAAAAAGAAAGGCAGGCAGCAAGTAGAAAAAACATTTTAAAAAAAAGAAAATTAAAATCCACATAATGTCCAGTATCTGCTCTGCTGTATGTGTAGATCTTTCTATATACCAACTCATTAGCCTTATTTTACAGGTGAGGAAAATGAGAACAAGAATCCTTGTTACTTGACCAAGTTCACACAGCGAGATCACACACAGTAGAACCAATATTAGAACCCAGGTGTATACTTGCTCATTCAATATGTACAATAATTGCAAAAGTTTTCATACGTCTTATTATATATCAGGCACTGACAATGCTATGCATGTGTCAACTAATTTAAACCTAAGCAATATTATAAGGAAGGTTCTATTATAGAAATCTCAGCCTTACAGGTAAGGGAACTGGAATAAAGAGATGTGAGGTAATGGCCCAAGGCCACACAGCCAATAGCGGCTCACGATTTTGAATCCAGCACAGTCCGTCTTCAGAGGCTATACTCTTAATTACCATGCTTGGCCTAGGGTGACCACACATCGCGGCTTATCTGGGGGAGTCCCAGTTTATATTTGTTGTCCTGGAGCAATCTTTAATAGCATGTTCTTCTCCCTGTGAATGTACTTGGTTTGGACAATAATGATAGTCATCCTAGCTATAACTGGCTCTTTCCATTTGGTCCATTTTTACTGTAAAATGCCATCCTTTAATCCTAATGACCAAAGTGGTCTAACTTTTGGCTCTTTGTATAAAATAAATTTTGAACTAACCAGGAATACCGTTTCCTGTGGCTACTAGCTCTCTGTGTTCTGCAAGTTGGGTGCATGTTTATACATCAGTAGACCAGTTGCATTGATCAGGAAATATTATTACACCCTTCATTGTGCAGCATGGCTGAGTTCTCAGACATGTAACCCCCAAAATCTCAATGTCAGGTGTCCCTAAAAGAAATAATTCTAAAATAAAAGTTCTTTTATTCTAAACCCATGTTACATTTTTACCTAAGACTGTAGTCAATTAAACTTGATACCTTTTTGTTTTGTGTGTAGCTATTGAGCTAGTTTTTCTTTAGCATTCTGAAATTGTACCACTAGATTTTCAACCAAACCAGACGGGGAGGTTACCCGCATGTATGGTATATTTTCTCTTGTTGTATTGGCCTATGATTAACAATTTGCTATGTTGGGTATCACTCCAGCCTAAAGTATTAGAAAACTACCAGATAATGTATTCACCTATTTTCTTGCCTTGTAATTATTATTTTTATAAGCATGTCATCAACTTAATGTAATAAGATAATATTAATTATTCTCATTAAACTTGAGAATAAAATTGTTAAATAAGATATGACTATACCAAATATGATCTGTTTGCCCATACACTCTCCTCCTTCCCCTTGCTCTGTGCCCTGGGAGGCTGGTTCATTTGGGCGGCATCAATAGACTCCCTTGCACTCTGACTTCCAGAGGGTTCTGCTCATTGCCTCCCATTGGGGGCACTTGGAAGAGACCTGAGGTCAGAGTGTTTATCCCTCTGGCTCCGTCGCTGCCTTATTTCCAAGGCCAACGACTATAGCTCCTGTCAGCAGTCCTGCTTTAGGTTTGGGTAACCATCCCCTCCCCTTACCCTTTCAGGCCTGGGGTGGTGACAGAATCAGCTCTTTTTAGCCCCTGGGGCAGTGCTCTATTCTCTATTGGTTTACAAAAAAACTTGCGACATATTTGTAAATATCCCTTTATTAAACTCTCCTTGAATTACCCAGTTCATTATGCCATTCGTTTCTTTCTGGGACTCATTTTGATACAATGGCTAAGGCCAGAGCCCTGAACAGACCGCCAGATACATCCTCCTATATCCTAACCACACTCTAGGTTTAGGACCTCCAGTTCAGCCACCTATACAATCACCCAGACCAGGTGAAGCTGATTTTCCTCTTGGCCCAGCTTTCTTTTCATTTTATTCCTTCTCCTTGTTGTGATATCATTGCCTCGGCCATAATCATGCACTGAAGACCCTTCCTTCCTCACTTTCCCTCGAGCCTCCTTATCAGTTCTTCACGTGAAAGAGTGTTGTTTTCAAAACCATCATGTCACTTCAGCATTTAAACTCTCCCACAGGCTCCTGTGTTACTTAACATCCAAACATCTTATTACCTGCAAGGTCCTACAGGCCCTGGCTCCTGACTCCCTCTTCAGCCTCAGGACACTGTCCCATTGCTTACCTCTTGCAGCCACACTGCCCTTCTGTTCAGTTCCTCAAACAAGCTGACATTTTCCTGTCTTGGGTCTGTGCCCTTGCTAGTTCCTCTGTCTCGGATGTTGGTCTTACCTCCAGTCTGTGCTGGATGGCATCTTCTCATTCTTCATGTCCCAGGTTTAATATCTTCTGAGTGTGGTCATTCGAGACCATGTTGTAAATAGTAACTATGCTGTATTACCTTGGAATGTTTGAAGTTTTATTTTAATTAGGGCATTAAAAGGAAGCTATGCTAGCACTAACAACATAATTTCTTCCTCTAGAATTTGTCTTTGTTTAAAAGGAAACACAGACTTGAGTGTACATATTGGTTCCTCCACTTAAAAGCCATAATATCTTGGCCAATATTTCTCACTTTTATGAATCTTAGATAGAAAGCATTCAATACGAAGCATTTCAGTATCAGTCAAGTGTTATCAATATTTATCATATAGCAGGCATTAGGCTCTGAGAGTGGAACAGGACAGACACAGTTCCTGTCCTCCATCCTCCAGAATTTAGAGCATAATGGAGAGACAGGCATGAATTCAGTCATCACTTACATGAATAAATGTATGACTGGGCAAGTGTGCTAGATGCTGTGATGGAAAGACACAAGGTGTTACAAGAGTATATAGCTGGGTGCCTATTTTAAATTATAAAACTGGATGTATCAATTAACTATGGTTATGGAACACTTCATTCCTAACCTCGGTGCCATTTTCTTCACTTAATATTTTTTTAAATTGCCAGATAACATTGTATGTATTTATCATGTACAACATGACATTTTGAAGTATATAAACATCGTGGAATGGTTAAATCTAATTAACATATACATTACCTAGCATTGTTGTCAGTTTGTGGTGACATCACTCTCTTTGCATTTTTCAAGGATACAATATATTTATCTTTAACTATAGTCACCTTGCTGGGAAATAGATCTCTTGAATGTATTCCTCTTATCTATCAGAAATTTTGTATCCGTTGATCATATCTCCCCATCTCTCCATACTCATACCCCACCCCTAACCATCCCAGCCTCTAGTAAGCATCATGCTACTCTTTACTCTTTTAGATTACACATATGATTAAAATCATGTAGTGTTTGTCTTTCTGTGCCTGGGTTATTTCACCTAACATAATGTCCTCCAAGTTTATCCACATAGTCACAAGTGACAGAATTTACTTCTTTCTTAATAGTATTTCCTTGTACATATAGACCACATTGTATTTATTCATTCATCCACTGATGGACACTTAAGTTGATTCCATATCTTGCCTATACTGCAATAAACATGCGAGTGCAGATATTTCTTTGATATACTGATTTCATTTCCCTTGGATATACACCCAGTAGTGGAATTGCTGGATCATATGGTAGTACTATTTTTAGTTTATTGAGGAATCTCACATTGTTTTCCACAATGGCTGTACTAATTTACATTCCCACCAATACACTAGGGTTCCCTTTCTCCACATGCTTGCCAACACTTGTTACTTTTTGTCTTTTCAATAATACCCATTCTAGCTTGAGTGAGGTGATATCTCATTGTGGTTTTGATTTACATTTCCCTGATGATTAGTGATGTTGAGCACTTTTCCATTTTCTGTTGGCCACTTGTATGCCTTCTTCTGAGAAATGTTTATTCGGGTCCTTTACCCATTTTTTAATTGTGTTATTTGTTTTCTTGCTATTGAGTTGTTTGAATTTTTTTTT